>NW_008600401.1:34417-45564 GCF_000691845.1 Merops nubicus
TTTGTTTGTGTTTTAGCTTCCCCTTTAAAATGATGGACTGCAATTACCAAATAGTAATGAACCAATCATGTTGCAAATGCTATTTCCTGTGTCATTCTGAGTTATAGAATCTAATATCAAGCTCATTTCAAATATTCCAAAATTGCATATTTTTCTTTGCGATGAAGTGACAGCTCAAATCGTGTTTAGTTGCAACCATATGACCATGAGCAAACCAAGTATAAAAATTTCATTTTCTCTAAGTGTTAATGCAATATTTTTAGCTCAACTCCTACAATAGTTCACTTTGCACCATGCAGGATGGTGCTGGATGCTGCTAAAGTATCATTATCAATTATCATGCTTTCTATAAATTTTAAGCAATACTTCTACGTGACTCATGTAGGTAAGATTCAGAGAAAGAAAAAAGAGAAAAAAAATCCCTTCTCCTTCTTCAAACAGACAGGGCTACTTTCAGCTATAAATTGAAATTGCACTCTGCAGGCTTAATATGATAAAGGCCTGCATTTTTTTTTTCCTGGACAGTAGAAAATAGGGAAGGAAAGAAAAAAATGGAAAACATAAAAATGGAGAAATGCAGCTGCTATGAGCTCAGATACTTAACAGAGGAGGAAAGGGAACCCAGTAAAAGAATTACGAATTGATATGAAAACCAAGACTGCATCATCTCAATCGTATTATACCAAATAAAGATAAACAGACCACAATAAAGAATGCATTATCTGCAAATACTACGGGCTAATACCACACTTGCACATGCACATACATTTCACACTGCTGGGGGAAGCCTGGCCCAGTTCTCAGCTGGGCCCAGTAAGACATCTCTGGCTATGAAGGAGCTCAGGTGTCATGTGTCCATCTCTCTGCTCCCACGCTCATGTCTCTTTTGCACCAGCGTGCATCCTCTGAGGTGTAACTCTGGGTGTATATTCATGGAGGAGGTAATTACTCATAAACCCTCCCTTGGATTGGTCAATCCACATACAGAACATTACACTAAGCAAGGACTGCAAAATACTATGCTGCTAATTACCAAAGCCTCAGCATCTTGGGACCACATGCTCTGAGGTGGGACACACCATCTCCCACTGACGAAGCACCTGGGTGCTCGGCGGAGCAGCTCAGCCACTTGTCAGACTAGGACTGCCTATGGACACTGCACGCCTGGCAAGGTTTAACCTCAAAGGAGGGCAAAAATGCAATGGGCTTAGAGTTACAGTCACCTCTCACTTCTTTGTGCTGAAATTTCTCTGCAGCCTTTCCAAGGGTTTAAAGAAAGACTGACTGAAAAAAGCCACCTGCATTTTCTCCCCGTTGCACAGCGAGGCCCAAGCAGTCTGTCACACTCTGCTGAGGGATTTTACATGGTACAGGCTGTTTGGGGGAAAATATGCTGCCAGTAATTCAAAATAATAACATCCTCTGCAATGGCCTCAGCATTTCATTACTTTATATGTGATTGGCATGGCTCCCATTCACTGACAGTCCAGGGGACTTGGAAAGCTCACGCCACCGAGCGAAGAGCGAGACGGGGACCCATGGCTACGCCGCGCCTCGGAAACACACGTGGTGAAGTCCACACACCTGGGGAAGGGCCACACCACGTCACCCTGAACGCTCAGACCTAACCTCTGTACGTTTTTTCAGAAGCAGGACACAAAACACTTCACAAAGGACACGAGTATGCAAGATGGTAAAATGAAGAGGGGTTCAAATTCTGGACTAAAACCTGTGAATATAACCTGAAAGAACAGATTTGTAGCCACAGAAAGTTTGTTTTCTTTTTTTTTTAAAATAAGATTCCCACCCAAATCCACAAGCTGTAGCTTTTTCTTAGCACTAGGAAGAACACAAAAAAAGGTCACAAAGTTATTCCCCACAAGAGCTGTTAATAGTCAGTAAAAACACCATGAGAATGAACTGGTTATCGCTGTCGTTACCAAACATACACAGACAGGTCTTTGGTACCTGTATTTCACAGATAGCATACATACCCCACAAAAAAAACATAAATCAGTGTCATGCAAAATCAATTTTTATTTATATCTTTCTGTCCCATTTGCTGTCACTGACTATAATGTTAGTTGTGTTTTTCTGTGCATGCGTTCGTACGTAAGCAAGGTCTCAGACACCTATACAAACACAGAACACCCACAAATAAGTAAACATCCAGAAAAATATCTTCAGCATTTTATTTCCTCCATTCCTGTCCATCTTTGTGGTGTTAGAACAACAAAGGGGATATAGAAAGATATCCCCAGCACCTGTGGGCAGAGTGGGTAAGCCAGATAGCCAGATTCAAGGATTTTTCTTCTTATATGAGAAAACGTCTCTTTAAAATTGCATTACTGGCATTTATGATTCATTCTGCAAATAGTGAGACTTCCACATATAAATCTGAAATTCATTTAAGATATTTTGAGTTTAATAAGAATAAAGGCACCCCATTTTTCAAAGCAATAAAGAAAGATGCACCTGCCACAAGCCTGACCACTGAACAGACTGGTAAGATACTAACTCAGTAAAGGTAAAAACCAGAAAAAAATATGAATTGATATAAAAAAAAGATAGCTCATCTATCACTTCTTCCTGAAAGATGCATGTAATAAGATGAATTTAAAACAATAAAAAAAGCTGTCATTTTTTCTCCTCCAGATTGGGAGAATCTGTGGAACAGTAATAGAGGAGAGATTTTGTAGACTGCAATAGGCAACAAGGTGAGCAGCTGAAGCATAAATGAGCCCCACCAAGGCTGGCGGCCAACAACCTCTGTCTTGGAACGTGAAATTTAAGTGTTTTGTAAGCTTTCATAAAGTGTTTTAATTACATTTTTTCAAAACAGATTAGTTAGTTTTAAATCCAACCTGTACTCTTGTGTCTTGCACCTGCTGATTTTCTCTGCTACTCCAGTCTCTCTTTCTAGAAACTACCGCCAGCGTATCTCCAGCGCCAACATCCCCCCAGCCCCCAGAATCTCTCCTGCCCTTCCCCTGCACCAACAGGCCAGGCCACTGCCTAAGTCAGGCAGTCAGGTCCCTTCTGCAAGGAGACTGAAAGGGGAACACATCACAAGGATACAACTCCTTAACTACTAAAAGCTAAAACTATTATGATAGAAGAAGCTATAAGATATACCTTTAAGTAATCTCTTTGCAGATGATGAGCATTTTACTAATAATACTTTCAAATCTAAATTCCATCACTTACTCAACAAAACATTGAGGTAATTTAGGTTAATATGAACCTTTGCAGAATATTTAATTTCTGCCTTTGGCTATTCTCTAGTTTTTTATAATGTATTGTGTATGAATCCTTTCCAGAAATGAAAATTGTGTAATGGTGGTGTTGTGATACAAACTGACAACAGCCAGGAAATTGAAAGCTCAGACTGAGGCTTCATCCTTCATTTACACCACTGTTGGGAAGGCCAAAGCAGACACCAAGTTATGGACAGTGAAGGGCTTAACTTTTAATTTCCTGGATGTTATCATATTAAATAGAAGCCTTGCTGTTATTTAAATCTATCTGCTGTAGTCAAAGGGGAGGTAAGAAAAAGGAAATAATATATTTCTTTGAGCAACAGGAGATGAATGGTGAAAGATATTTGTTCCAAAAGAAAAAACAAACAAAACAACAACTCAAAGCACAAAATGAGCAAACCATCCAAGGTGCACAAATTTTCTAAAATGTTGCTGGGTGATGTCTGATGATGTCAAACAGCTACTCCAGTCTCTCAGCTAGTCAGACACTAAGCTGTGCCCCAGGTTTCTCATACACGGACATTCATAGACTTTAATATTCAGACCTTGGTCTTCACGTCATTAAGAGTCTGCTAAAAGCAGAACGCGGCAGCAGCAGTTATTTGTGAATCCACCCAGCTGAAGCTCCCTGGGTCCAAGCTCAGACCTGGCTCTGTGGCAATCTGGTGCACATTCTCACGCCAGCTCTGACAACGGACACATGGTGCTGCTCTTCCAGTTGAACCCTCTCATTTCAGTGGCGCATCACACCGCAACATGAGAACCCACAACTGGATTTTGTCCCCAGCTCTAAATTATTCCTCACCTTGGGAGATGTTTTGCAAAGAGACGCAAAAAAAAATCAGAATGCTGCATTACTGTCCCTCAAGTTCTCCCCTGGGTACTTTTAAAGCGAGCCTATGGATAATGAGCTGGGAGAGCAGGACCGATTCTGAAGCTTGTGTAGCTGCTGCTACTCCATCACTGTGCATCAGTGCTGTGGTCCTGTGCCAGGTGGCTAAGGACCCAGCCAACAGACCAAATCCTCCGAGCCCAGTCACACAGCCACCAGTCACCACCATCCAGAGCCACGCCACGGCTTTCAGTCAGTGGCCCAGCACTTGCACAGTTTCGTAAGCCATTAATCAGCGTTTAAAAATCATTCCTGTTCATGGTTGGCAGACCACACGCTGCACAGAAATCAAACCCTGGACCTAAAGCTTCTGCATATATCTTTAGATTGCCACCACGGCTTAGCCATCGTATCTACATCCCACCGAGCGTGGTACCTGGATTTTGAATGATAGCCGTGAGGCTGGAATCAGCACACTGAACGTCTCCATTTCGAATTTTTAAGCAATGTAGAAGCTAAATACTATGAAAACATTACAGTTACAACTGAGCTTTCATAACACTGAAGTCTGGCCATAACCCAGTAGATTCTCATGCTCTTATAAAAGGAAAAAAAAAAAAAGAACCGTTGACGTCTGCTTAGTATTTCAGCCCCAGCTAAAATACTCTGGGCATCTAGTAAGATAATACACAAAAGAAAAAAAATACCACTTGATGCCCAGCAACTTACAGTGTTATGGGCTGGAACAGAGCTAAAAGCACTCACATGAAAATGCAATTAACAGAAGTTTTATTTTAAAACTTTGGACAGTTACTACTCACTATTTTAATACCCATGTCTTATACGAGAATGATCGATCTTCATTTGCACACAAAAATGTTACAAAAATTGATTCTATAAAATGCGCAGAAGTTTTTAAAGGGAAAATTTTGCATTTGATTACTTCATTGAAGAAATTAAATAACGGAAGTAGAAAGAACCAGAAGAACACCCTAACAAGAGCAGAAGAAAGCCCTAACAGTTTTTCATGGACTTCACAGTAACTGCAGCAGACGAAATGGGACTTCAGAAGTGCCGGCACAGGAGAATAGCTCAGGCATGCCTCTGATTTATTTCCCTCTTCTGCACAAAAGTGCTGACATACATCTTGGAGCGCATTTTGACATATGAATGTATACTAGACCATTTACTCCATAGGTAATTGTACAATTTCCACTGGAAGACAATTCTTGGGTCTTGCTGAAAGAATACTTTTAGTAATGGATGGCACCTGAATAATTAATTATTCCTCACCATTCTACCAGTCTCAGATTCAGGAGATAGCTTATGTTCTCCAAACACTGCCTAGTATTTTTCAGAGCTCATCTGTTACAAAGTTGAATTTCTGGGTCCTACAGCTTAAATTTCACCTCTCAAAGGCCAAGTCATGTCCTAAATCATGGGAATATGGAACAACCTGCAGTTTCTACATTGAATCAACTTTTAGAACTACCACTGCTTTGCTGCTTGACTGCTGAAGTGACTCAAGACTCATCAAGGCTGAAGGTTCCTTATATGAACTTGTCAGTAAGGCTCCAATTCCTATTTAATTTCTAATATACTAATCAACAATATAAAATTAATAATATAACCAACTATTTAATCAATAACATAATCAACATCTAAACTTTTACATAGATGCTTGTGGATCCTAAACAGGCAATGCTTACGAAGTAGTATCAGAAATTAATGATTTTAACATATGTCATTGCTAACTTAGTGGGATCAGCTGGGCCATCAGTTAAAACATTATCAGCATGGTGGGACGTTTAATGAAGATCCCTTATCCAGGCATCTGCCCACTGCTCACATTTCAAGGTGAGAAATCTAATCTTCTCTTCACACTAGTGACATAGTTACTTAGTGAAGCAGTATTTAATCCTGTGAAAAGGTGCACAAAACGTAACTGAATAGGGAAGATTGTCAAACCCTAAACCAAATGACCACAGAAACAAAAGACTCTCAGTGCATGGTCTCATGGAAAGAGAAGACTGCACATCTTCACAGCTGACACCCTCCAGCAGCCTCAGCCAACGTGCAATGGTTTACTCCCTACATCGAGATCTCAATCCTAAAACTTACACTTGCCAGCAGCACACAGTGAGAAAACCGTGCTGCTGACAAGTGTCTCAGTGTCAGGTAGTTAGCACAGGCTAATATATGTCCAGTGAAATGCACACTGAGGATACTGTAATCTTGTGGCAATAGAAAGTGTTCAGTGTGGCTCTAAAATTCAGACACAAATTAGCCAAACAGGAAGTTTATCAGGGAATTCTGTATCAAGAAAATTTACCAAAGAAGTCACCATCCCAGTTCGCCATGAGGTCCTTCAGATTACATCTAATTATTTATTTATTAGCAGCAACGGGCTTTTATAAAGATTGACGGGGGAAAGAAATACAATGTGTAAATGTTGGGGAAAAAAAGGAGGTACTCTGGCTACACTATCCTGTTGTCATCATTACTGAAAAAATTTCACAACCAGATATAGGAAAAATTATGTCCCTCCTTGCCTTGCATGCACAGAGAAAAGACAGGGACAGAAAGGATGAGAAAAGATAACAGGCAGATACGTAGGAGCATTTGACATGACATCCACTGAGAGAACTGCTCACTTTAGGACTGCAGCCAGTTAAAGTCTATTAGCATCCACCCAGTAAACCACAGCTGGGTGCAGCTGGAACACAGCACACTCACAGAGAGGCCTTGTGTCATGCTCTGCACGAGTTCACTAGCAGTCCCCTAAAATCTGAATCACTGGCGACTGTGTTCCAGCCTTCTCTGAACAACTGACTACAGGTGAGATATTTAAAGTTTCCCTCTGGAGCTAGAACAATATCTCATGGAAAGACATGAGGCCACTTACCTCTGACTCTGGTGGTCAGGATATTTCCCCGCTAATAAGTCTAAACATCTTCTGGTTGACTAAGCATTAAAAAAACAAGCAAACAAACACCCTCCAAAATCACTAAAAACAAACCACAATACAATCAGGTCTGCACCCTTCTGGGAAAATGTTCTAAAATCTAGGCTGCCTTTAGAAGTTTAGCACTGGTGTTTTGAAATGGGATGCCAAGCACCCACATACACACAAGCAGAGTTACATTTATCTAGTGTTGCGTGGCCTGTAGATAAAGGTAAATACCTGTGGCTGGGATTTCAGACAGGCCCTTTACTTCACAGGATGCAGGGGATGGTCAATCCCATCATAAGATACTCATCTCTCTTAACTGTGTCACGAACAGAGATGCTCTGCTTAGGGACACGGAATCAAATCTGACTGCTTGGCACAGAACCTAACAATGCCAAAGCTGTTCTGCAGAGCATTTCAAACTGCCACACTGCCACTCTTCCTCACAGGGAAAGAAAGTTCCCTTCTACCTACTAAGAATAAAGTGCCATTAAAACCTTCTATGCCCAGTTTCCAAACCACCTGGTGCTACTAGGTCTTTAGTAGATAGAGCTAATAATCATTGGAATTATTATTATGTAATAATAATATTATTATTACTGAAAAAAACCTGAAGCAGCACTTGTTGAAAGTGATACCTGTGAGGACAACGTAGAAAGGAACGAAAGAGAAACCAAGGGCAGAAGCTAAGGACAAGCTGACAGAAGAATCACTGAGAATGGACCAGCAGCTTGTTCTAATCATAGCACTGCACCAGCTAATGAGCAGACGACTCATAAGACAGATATTATGCATATATATGGCCCTTTAAAGTTGTATTTGCACAGATGTGTGTGACTCCATCCAAGTACTGACCTGGATGACTGCCCTTTTGGCTTCTGATGGCTACTTCCACAGGGCATAAGGCCTAAAGGACACCAGGTATTCACTATGCATTTTTGTCCCTCATAATGCATCAGCTCTTAGCCCTGACCACTGCTGTCTTTACTCATGCCCAGCTCTGGGCAATCCCTCACAGTACAAACTGCTTCCTTCTTCTTACTAGAGCTGGCACCAACATCCGTTGTCCTCCGTATACGTGAAATTTTTGGCATGTTGAGTTCTGAGAAGAACCCACAGAAGCTTTTCTGGTGACAGTTTCAAGGTCACTATTGCACAAGCAGAGACCCACCAGTGCTGTCACCAGCACCCAGCCTTTACCAGTGCTGGACATGCTTCCAGGGAGCTGACATTCAGTAACAGTTTCATCAATGTGCTATTACAATCAAAATCAATTAGAGACAAGTATGATTTCTGACTGACCAACACGACAAACACAGGAACAAGTATGCAGGAGCTCATTTCACATGAGGAATGTATATCAGTCTGCTAAAAGAAAGCAACCACACACCCACACCAACCCCCCCAATTGTTTCTACCAAAGGTAATGACAAACAGGCATTTCAAGTAGCACAGTCCTACGTAGTTTCTGGCTTTGCACTAAGAAACTTAATGTAAAAAGTGATTGGCTTCTCTATTCAGCCAGGGAGCAAAGACAAAACATAGAACATGTTTGGAAAACCTCAACATCTGGTTAGAATAATAACCTAATAAAGAGATAATTTTAACTGATGTCCTCTGGTGTTCCAAACACCAACAGAAGAGATATGTCACCAAATGTTTTTTAGTCCTTTAACATCCAAGTAATTAACTAATCAGATTGATTTACAATGAGGTTGTTAAAAGTGAGAAGGCCTAGGATGTTCAGTAGAAAAGGGAGGAAGAACATTGGAGAGGAGCTTTATAATTCTCTACTAATAACTTCTGAAACTGGGAAATGACAACCCTGTCCTGATAAAGTGCAACACTGAGGAACATCTTGCAAATGGGCTGCAGCATTCAGGATCAGCTTGGGATGCTTGCACGTAAATGGAAAACCAGCAGAAAAATGGAGCCAACCCTGTCTCAGATATGTAGTGCAAAAGCAGGGACAAGTGTCTTTCAAATGACAAAGCTAAAAAGCACTGGGCTACACCAGACTGCTCAGAGCTTGCACAAACAATTTTTTTTCTTTTTAAAATATCATAAAATGATTTTTAAACACCCTGATCCATAGAAATTGTAGCAACAAAATAACCTGTGCAATTTTTGCTTTCAATTCACTCATAATTTCTTCAAGAAATTTTGAGTACCTTTCCCAGGTAGGAAGCAGCTTAACTCTAAAAGGAATAATTGTCTGGCGTAACAGAAAAGCAGGTAACTGCCACCATTTTCCTGCTTAACCTCCCTGAAGTTTCTCTCTACAGAAGTTACATAACTGAGATAAGATCTTCAGACAGATCTGTTTGTAGAAGGAGAGACACTATGTATTGGTGGAAGAGAAGCAGCAACATCATGAGAAGGACTAAGCAAGTGAAGTTTTCTGGCATTGCTTTGCTTTGACACAATGAGACAAGGATAAAGGTGAATGGTTTCACTGTGGCTGTGTTACATCCACACAGTGATTTTCAGCCTCTTCCCTGTGGCCCCACGCTGTGGTGTGGGGTGTGGTGTGTGAGCAGGAGTATGAGGAGCAGTTTAGGAGAAAAGCAAGCTGCTTGCCTGTGGCCCCAGCTCCGCAGTGCTGGGCTGCAGGCCTACGTGGTAAACTCTCAGAGAAATCACCAACTCAGAAAAATTTTCCAGCAATATGCAAACTTGCTTCTCTGGCTCTTGCCATTACCTTGCATTACCTCCTGTGCTATAATTTTAGCAACCTCTTAGCATTTTAGTGATACAATGTCCAAGTAAAATAGCACTGCATTGGTAGAAGAGGCTATTGACTCCAGAGCCTGAAGGAGATCTCAGAAGAATCCTGAAGTACTCAGACATGCAGGTTTCTCCAGACACAGAGCAATCAAATCAGTCCTTTTTTTTTTTTTTTTTTTTTAAAGTCATCCTTTTAGATTGGTGTATTTTTTGGTACCAATTTTGCAATAACTGTTTATTATTTGCTAAGAGGTAGTTGTTACTATTTCTAGAAGTTGCTCCTTTTAAAATTTTTATTTGGGGGCTTTCTAGCTGCACTAGTCCAATGCTTCACCAGACAAGTTTGCTGTACTTGCTGCTTTTGTTTTAAAAAGGCAATTTAAGGGCTGATAGCTTCAAGGAAAAGAGTCAAGTATTCTAAAATTGTCTTCCCCATAATTTTGGGGAAAGCAACTCACATAATAATCTTTGTATCAAGCCGTATTTCTCCTTTAGCTATTACAGTCACAGGAAAAGCCTTAAAAATATCCAGACTTGCAATTCAAGGCATTCAGTGACAGGGAATCCACAAGATCTCTAGCTAGGCTGTTTTAACAGATGACTGCACGTGCTGCTAAAAACATACATCTTGTATTTATATTTTGCACAGATAAGGCTCATTCTCCTTTCTGCCTTCTCTAATTTTCCTGGATGTTATCCTTTTTACATTACATTATATAACCATGGATTACATTTCTCCCTTGGCTAAAGCATAAGGATGGATTCTCCTGTTCTAGACTAATCGACCCTAATTGCTAAGACTTTTTCAGACAGTTTTTTGATGCTTTCCTGGCTGTAGTTCTACATCTCACAATCACATCCTACAGGTTTCCTTTTATTTATTCAAACAAAGGCATGGCTTCACATTATCCAATATTATAATGTACATTCATGATAAAAGATTACCTTAAAAATTATTTGGTTTTGTCATGAAAATGGACCTGCACCCATCATTACTCATACAATATGAATTTTTTTATTATCCACAACCTTGCACAACTGTTTCATACCTTTATGATTAATGCATTAACCCTTGTGTGACTGCAGCTAGACCACAAATGGGAGTTATGTTTCTTTTTCTGCCAGCTGGATGTGTTTTCCCTGTCATCTGTGAATCTTGAAAACAAAGAATTAGTTCCAAAATTAAGAATTTGGAGTTTATTAAGGAAAACAATCCTAACTGGGGAACGATCAACTAAAGAAAAGATCCAAGGTGTCATTCTGATCCCATCAAAATCCACGGCAAGACTCACATCCACCCCGCGGAGGGCCCGGGCTCCCCCGAGGAGGTCCCTGCAGAGCGCAGGGCAGCGCCGCGGCCCCTGCTGCCCCCGAGGCA
>NW_008600402.1:0-3229 GCF_000691845.1 Merops nubicus
CCCCAGCACCCGGCGCTCAGCACCGGCCCTGCCCCCGGGGCTGCCCAGCCCGCTCGGTGCTGGCACCTCGCTCAGAAGGCTCCTGCCCCAACATCACCACCGCTGCTGCTGCTGCTGCTGCCAGCCTCATGGACCCACCACCAGCCCCGCGCTGGTCCCCTCCCTGCAGCCCTGGAAAAGGGCCACCAGAAAAAGCCAGCTCTCAAATTCAGACCGCTTCCTCTGTTCCTAGCCGTTTACTGTGTAGCAATTTATTCCTTTAATAAAATCATGCTTTTAGAATGTGCTCTTTCCTTCCTCCTGTGCTCTCATTAAATCTTAACTGGTTGCCTGGGAAGAGTACAGGAAAGATGCAGGACAGAGTGGTACTCCTGAAAATAAGTAGCTTCTGAAAATCATTTTGCCACACAGAGCAGCTGCATTACTGGTGTTATTTCTTATAACTTCAATAAACAGTGACACGAATAGTGCTGGGACTGCACGGACTGAAAACAAGCAGAAGGAACCAGGTTTTAATTATTGCACCTACAGACATAGCTCATCATCGGAACGAACACCGTGGCTGATGAGAGGTTTGCTTTCAAAAACAACTGCTGAGATGTTGTCTGTGCCAGAACAGGTGCTAAGGGACATTCCTGGCAAACAGGCTGTTGGGCCAGACCAGCCAGAGGGGCCAAGCATGGGGTGCAGGCCCTTGGCCAGGGCTGGGGAGGCCCAGCAGCACCCCAGGGCTGCAGGGGTCCGGGTGCCTAGGGTGGGGAGCACACCCAGCCCAGCCCAGCCCAGAGTGTGCGGGCAGGATGAGGGCAGCCAGCTGGGCAGCAGCGCTCACTGCTCTGCTCCTCTTTGGTCCTAAACTGATTAATTACCCTTTCACAGGAATTAACCATTCCACACTGAGGGAGCCGCAGCACTCACTGTACTTCGTGCTAGTGCTCTGAGGCTCTCACTGGAAGCCCTCTGCTGCTGCCGGAGCCTCCACCCCTCATCCTCAGCACACAATGGAAACTTGGGGTGAGAACTGCGGCTGGGACCGGCTCGCCCTCTGCCACCCCACGCACTCCAACAGGTTAGGCGCTTTCTCCCCTGATGTTTTAGCTCCCAACGAGACCCACGAGTCGAAGCTTGCGTGCAGCTCGAGGCAGGTGACCCTGTTTCCTCCCCCCGAGGACAGGGGCCAGGCTGCCCCCACCATCACCCTCCTCCTGCGAGCGGGGCGAGGCTGAGCCCACGCCAGGCGATGCCTCCGAGGGCCCTGCACTAGCTGTGGAACACCAGGAACGGTGAGGGCAGGCAGGGAAGGAGGCAAGCTGTGGAGCCCTCCTTGCCAGAAGAGCCAGAGGGGGCGAAGCGTGGTGCCGGGAGGGGAATCAACACGTGCTAGCAGAAGGAGCTGATGCCCATCTTGCCCTAAGAGGCTGGGAACTGAGCACAGCCAACTTCGGATGCTGCAGTGTACAGCAACCCAGAAGGGCTAAATTCAGACAGCTACAGAGCTGCAAGGAAAAAAAAATCCTTCTGTAAGGTCCACAAGGCTTTATCCAGCTCAGCAGAATTCCTATTTCAATGAATAACCAGCTTCCAATACTTAGGATACTAGCAGCAATTATTTTAATGTACACTGAAACCTATTTATGTTACAAATACCCAGTGAGGGGACACTCAGAAGGAGCAGTGACGATGTGCGGCAAGGGACTCAAGATAAACAGCTCTACCTATCCACGTACTCTTTTGAACTCTCTTCTCTCCTACAGAGATCTCACATTTCCCCTTTCAAGCTGCAATACCAGCCGCAAACAAAATAAACTCTGAATTGCAAGGAAGCCTACAAAAGGCACATGAAATGGAATAAGTTAACCACAGAGCAAGGGGAACAAAACCCCAGCTGCCAGGCACGTTATTTCACCACCTAATTGCTTTGTTCCGGAGTTCAGGAATGAAGTTCGTGTTTCCTTCAGCAGCATCCCTTCAAAAAACAGCTCCTCTCTCCCTCCCTCCCTCCCGAGACAGAAGTAATGCTTTAATCTTAAAGCTCTAATTTCGTTTATGTAACTCACCCCGCTGTACAGACACCACGCTTCAAACTCGATCTTAGGCCTGGAGAGCTGAAGGGATTCAAGAAACCCACCAGGAGGCAACCTCCAGAGTGATCCCACAATCTTTTCAATAAGGCCGTTCTAAACCTATATTTGTTTACATCCCAGCACTGTTTAGCACTGGCTGAGCCTCTGCCCGCGAACTCACCGCGTTCCCTCCTCTGCAACCTTGCAGTCTGAAACAGTACAAATAAAATAGACATTTTTTTTTTTTTTAAAAATAAAAATTTCCTTTGATCCTCCAATTACGCAGGCAGAAAGCACGAGGACTTTAGAACCTCTCAAAATACAGAGTATGCATTAAAAATACTTGTCAGCTGCCCTACATAGACATCTACTGTATTTTCAGCAGCTACTACAGCAGAAGCAGGCTGGCTCCTACAGAACAATTCCAAATTCCAACTGAAAATGCCTCCTGCAGTATTTTACAGCAGATTGCAGGATCATTAAAAATCCTTATGGCTAAAATACTTTGTAGTCTGGAGACAAGCGTGACGCCCCAACAGAATTTAATACAGCCAGATAGTTTATAGCTTAAAACCACCGGCAATTAAATGGGAGATTTATCCCAAGGAGGTTCAAGCCGCTGCAATCATGTTCTGGATAATGAGAAAATGTGTTTTCCTTGAACTATAGCAGGATCACGACAAAAGTACAAGGCATGAATAAAAAGTTAGAATCGAGGGGAAAGAAAATAATCAAGCCAAGGCAGAGGATTAATGAGTGCAAATCAACAAGAAGGGTTCAAGTGGATTAACTATGGTGTGTGACTACTGGTAAACAAATTTTGTTCCAGTCAAGCAGAGTGAGAAGAAGATACCGTAAACACAGGGAGGGTTCATTAGGAGAAGCAATAACAGAGCTACGCTGAGCATGTAATTTAATGGCGCAAGGCTTTCCACGTTAGCCGCTGAAAAATACGGCAAAAAAAAACCAAAACCAACAGCGCCGAGACTTCTGCCGGGGCGCGAATCCTCAGCCCGGCGACGTCGGGACTGCAGAGCTCCCAGGCTGACGCGGGAGCCAGACCCGCATCGTTTCACCCGGCAGACGATTCCCAAACTTCTAAGCGGAGAGCGTTACACGCCGGGAAAAGGACTGGCAGGCGCCGCGGCGGCCCCGGAGCGCTCCCG
>NW_008600403.1:0-303 GCF_000691845.1 Merops nubicus
CCAGAAGTGCCTGTTACATCGTAGCCTACTTCATTGCGAAAAGAAATTAGTTTATAAAAGCCCTCTTTAGATATCGCTGGTCCCAGGCACCGACCTGCTAAAAAGACGCCAGTTCTAACCGTAAAAATAATTTAAAAGATATTTTTGTGGATTGAATTTTCTTTTTTTTTTTTTTAAAGCGACTTTTTGCTACCGTGAGAGAACAACAAAAAAATTAAATAATACAGTTTGGAGAAAGACAACGCAGAGATTCGAAAAAAAAGTTAGGAAGGAAAAAAAAAAGGCAGCAAAGCTCCCATTTTG
>NW_008600404.1:0-1189 GCF_000691845.1 Merops nubicus
GGGTGGGCAGATGGATGGATGGATGGATGCCCTCAGCACCCACCTCCAACACCCAAAAACTCACCCACGCCCCCCCAAAATCTGCCCAGCTGCCCTCCTTCCTGCTCAGCACCTGCACCCTCCTCCTCTGCTCCTGGCAACTCTGCAGCCCCCTCAGGCTGGGGGACAAGGGGAAGGGGACAGGGCTGGTGACCCTGTTTGTCACCCACCACCAGCACCTGCTCCCAGTCTGCCCAGTTCCCCTCTCTTACTGGTGCCTGGAGGGTCCCTGCGGTGGCACCAGTGTTACCCACCTCGCCCTGCTGCAGGCAGGAACAGGGACCTCCGTGTTTGGGGATCCCCCCAGACCTCCTGCACTTTGGGGGCCCAGGGCTGCGGTGGGGACACAGAGATCCTCTGCTGCCACCCCTGGGGAAACTGAGGCACGGGGCAGAGCCACCGAGGTGCCCGGGCTTGGGGCACCAACCCCAGGTCTGGCCAAAAAGTGGGCTCGGAGGCAGAGGGTGCCAGGCAGCCCCCCCTCGATGGGGGATGATGCCACAGGCTGAGCCCAGCCCTGACCCAAACCTGGCGGCGTCTGCAGGGCCACCTGTGATGAGCTGCCCGGCCTCAGCTGCAGCTGCAGCAGAAGGGACACAGAATCACCCCGTGATGTCCCCGTGGGTCCAACCAGCCCCCTGGGCTGCCCCAAACCTCCCCCCACCCCCTTTGCAAGGGGCCAGGGGGCTGCTTTGCTCTGGGCTGGGAGATTCCCTCTCTGCTTGGGGAGTGAAGCCAGGAGCAGGGAGGGGAGTGGGTGAGCTGCTGAGGCAGGAGCAGGGCAGGGACTGTCCTCCCCGCGCTGGGAACAGCCCTGACGGTGTCACCAGGGACCCGGGAGGTCACCGTACCCCTGGCAGCCCCGCGGGCGGCTGAAGAGCTTCGGCTGGGGTGGAGGCCAGAGGCTGTTTCCACAGATCGATAGGGGCCAGGCCAGACCCCCGGCGGGGGGAGGGGGCACAGCCTGGGGATTTGTGGCACCTCTGGTGGACATCGAGGCCTTTTTTTTTCCAGCAAGCTGCCTCCCATCCCCTCCCCACATCCCAGCTCAGCCTAAGGGCAGAGCTTGGAGGTGAGGGAAAGGGGTCACAGCTCAGGGGGTGGAGAGATGGGGGGGTTGGGGCTCAGGGGGTCTCTTCTTCCCCCCCCC
>NW_008600405.1:0-318 GCF_000691845.1 Merops nubicus
ACCAGCTGCCAGCCAGATGCTGAGACATCTTTCCCCACACTTTAATCCCACCTAACAGTCTGTTCATCTGGTCCAGACTTCCTTCCAAATGAGAATGTTTTTGGGTACTCTTTCAAAAGCCTTATTAAACTAAAAGTATGCTAAACCCACTGTTCACACTTCTGCCTAGTCTTTTCATCATGGAAAGCAGTGAAACGCTGGGGTTTGAACCCTGAGCCCTGAGCTAAGATTGACATATGGGTGATTCCCACAGCCCTTCATAAAGAGGAGGTGAGTTTGCCTTATAGCTTCCCCCCAGGGTGCGGCCGGGCCCGCCGG
>NW_008600405.1:377-26459 GCF_000691845.1 Merops nubicus
CGTGGGGAGAAAAGCTGGGACCACCTGCAGGACGGGAAGACTGTCTATCTGTGATGTGGATGCATTTCACAGAGCTTCCTGCTTGAGGAAGGACCTCCTGGCTCTCCTGGAACTGGGCCCTGGTCAGCTTGGACCTTTGTAAGCATGGACTAGGAGGGTGAGAGCTGGCCATGTGTCCAATTTTGTCTTGTATGTTTAACTTCCTGATCTGGCTGTTTCCCATTCCACCTATGAGAAACCTTGGTTATTTGTTTGTTCCACCTATTGTCAGTCAGGTGATGTCTTTGTTGGGGTCGTTGGGGGTAATGTCAATTGCTTGTGAACTAATAGTTTTGTTTGTACCCATAGCGAATGTTCATGGAATATCCTTTTTGTATTCAATACAATCCACTTATTGGTTTATCTTCCTGCTGGTTGTGTCATTCCTGTTAGGCCTAGTCACTGGCAAAACAGGCAGTCAGGTCAATCGAATATTATTTGCTCTTGTTAATCTGTATCTTGATACTCCTGACTATCTTCATGTCCTTTACAGGTCTGGAAATAGATTCAGAGATGGGCTCGGACCTTTCTAGCAACTGAGGTGAGGCTGGTCAGTCTATAGTACTTTCATCTTCCTCTTCCCCTTTCTTAAGAATGGATGTAACATTAAACTTTTCCCAGTGAACAGTGACTTCCCTTAACCATCATGACTTGCCACAAATGAAAGCAGCCTCACAGTCACACTGACATTGCCCTTTGGATCAGTCTGATCTGATGTTATGTGTTTGAATTTATAAGAGCACTTCTGTATTCCTCATTCAGTACAGTATTTTCAGTGTACACCTGATGTTTTAGCTGCACCAGGTAGAATCTGACAGACTATCAAAGCATATTAGCATTTAAAATAAAAAAAATACTACCTCTGAGGAACACAGAAAAGGCAGCAGAAGTACAAGCTTATCTGTGTTACGCTGTCAACACTTCTTCCAGTTGAAGGGAATGTACTGCACCAGAATTCATCTAGGTAACTACAAAAATTCTGTTCAGACAGTTTGGGGGGCTTGGAGGGAGCGGGGAGGATTGCATGTGTGTGTGTTTGTTTTGTTTGTTTTTTTTTTTTCTTGTAAAGAAACTTTAAACTTTACTGTACCTTCATGTTAACGAGACTCACGTAAGTAGATAAACTTTCAGTAGGCTATCTCATTTGCTTTCAGGTCAGCAGTGTAAACTGCATTACTATATATACACTAATGCAAGCTACGATAGATCTGCTGACAGCCATTTGTAGTAAGAGTCCATCCCTGCTAGTCTTTGCTTTTATTATGAGATTGGAAGGAAGACAACCAATTAGACACATGGATAGGGATGGCGTATTATATTTTAATTCAGAATTACTGGAGTTTTCCAGTACTTCACATAGGCCACATGGGACAACTTTTAGTCATTATGATCAGACTCATTAAATACAGATATCCCAGTAACTCTCTAGTTCATAATCAGTTTCCTGACTCTTTTCTTTTCAATTTACCCCATATTTCCTTTACCTTTTCACCCACCCTTTGTTTAAGAAATACAGTGCCAATCTTAAAGGATATTTTGATATGAAAGAGAAAATAACTTTGCAATGTCATAACTATATCACTCTTTGAACTGAAATCTTAATCCTTAGATAATACACATAATAGATAAAAGATATTAGATAACCACAGATGATATTTGCAAAAGGCAATTTAAACTAGAATTATAACTAGGCTTAATAGATTGGCAATTTAAAATGAACTATTAGAAAATCCATCTCTAATATGTTAGATTTTTTCATGACAGTGACTAATTTAGTGGATTGTTTTAAGAATGAATAAGCTTTTTGTGTACTTTGGAACACAGTTTAATTTTTTTTTTTTTCCTGTAGTAACAGTGCACAAAGACATCTGAGTGAAATAACGACACCTGTCATTTACTTGAAATAAAGATAAGGCAAGGTGGTTGGAGAGACATGCATGGCTTCAGTGGTCAAGACAGTCTCAGTTCCTTCCTCTGCCATCTGTGATTCTTACCATGCAGCAACTTCTTACCTATTTTATAATTAGTAACTGTATTATCTTATTAGGAATAATGGTGGTTTGCATTTATAGAGTGCTTTTAATCCACTTTATCCAAAAAATACAAATAGGATGTTTGTACATGTATTTTACACAGGGGGAAATTGAACCACAGGGCACAAGATATGGCATAGTATTAAGGCAGACATTCAATTACAGTTAGATACTTGACTTTCATTCCAGTCACCTAGTAATCTTTAAATTGTAAAAAACAACACGTGTATAACCAGTTCTTTATTACACCGGTGTGCTGAGACACTTCCAGAACATGTTGTTCCTAAGGCTTAAGATATTTATGCTTTCCTGCAAAATATGCCATAAATGGGACCTAGCAGTTTAATCTAAAAGATATATTTATTTATTTAAAACCTAGTATATGATACCTTTTTGTCAACAGGAGTTATTGTCAACACGAAGTTAAGGCAATTGTTTTTCTCTTACTCACCTAGCTTATTTCACCACAGAAACTTCAAAAGTACTAAGTCTGCTGATGACTCAATATCAACAGAACATTCTACATTTGAGAGCTCTAACTGAAAATGATTTAGCAAAATACATTTATTTTCATTTTCCTGGAACTCGCCTGAGCCTTCTCACAGGAGACTGGAACCTCCCTAACAAAATGAGGACTGAATATGAGAACTACTTCTCCAGCCATACCCACCTATTAGCCTCCTATTTTCACCTTAGAGTTCTCCATGTTCATCACACCAAAATGCACATAAACTCATAAATAAAATGTAACCTCTAACCTCATGAGAAAATGCCATTTTAAGTTAGCTAAGATTCTTAACCTTTCATATATCTTTTCAAAAACTTGTCCTTTCTTCCAAGAAATACCTAGAAAAACATACAGAAAAAAAAATAGAAAAAAATATTTCAAAGAAATAATTCTGTTTGCTTTTCTCTTTATTTACAAAGGTATTGGCAATACTTTCAAGGTTCTGTGCAGCTGATGGTGGTAGCATTAACAGTGTATTAGATAGACTGTTCTCAGTCTTACTCCAGTACTGCAGTTCTTAACAGGTATGTACAATGATACTGCAGTGAAAAGAAGTAATTCTTACCTATAAAAATAATGGGGAGCACTTTATTTTGTCCCTTCATTTCCTGGACTTAGTGACATGCAGGCCTTACAAACCACTGCATTTTATTCTTGACCTGAATATCAGAGAAGTATATTGTCTAAGTGCAATAAAAACCCATCAAAATTGAGATAAAATCATAACACTGAAGGTCAATATACTAAGGAGACAAGTATAACTAGATAGAAAAGAAAATATACAGCAATTTAATTTTAAAAATAATAGTCTATCCATTTCATGTCAGAGAAGACCTTGCTGTAATAGTTTACACACCTTGTAAACGTTGGTAAAGTGAGAGAAAATCACTTGCATTTTCTGTACAAGAAGTGAACCAGTGCTAAAACACACACATTAGAAGGTGATAAATCAGCAGTATTAACCACTGATTGCAGCACTGCTAGTAATCTGGTTACAATTCAACACAGTGACACTTAAGAAATGTAGTATATTTAATATAAAATCATAAAGTTTCACAGAGTTCTTTTAAGTCCAGTGAGGTTGAATTTCAGATACAGTGAACAGTCATTAACTGTTCATATACATTTTTTTATTGTGTCTGACTCATCAAGAAGAAACACATTCCAGCTGCTAGTAACGGAAAAGGAATTCGACAGATTACTGTTCTAGCAATCAATTGAAAAATTAATTATTAAAGAAGAAAAAATTGAGTGCCATAAAAAGTAAAGGTCTATTTAAATGTAGAATATGGTGTTAGATGTGGAACTACAAATCATAGAAAAAGAAAATGTTATAAGAACATACCCATATAAGCCTCACATAATCTGCTTGTAGAATGTATTCACATTAAATATGAACTTCATTACTACATCAAACAAAGGGACAGTTATGGTAAGAACACTCTATCTGTTTCAACATATATTTTGAAATTCTGTTGCAGAGAGAAATTAAAAATCAATAGTCTTTTTTGTTGAATGCCTTTTGTAAATTATGGAGTGACTCCATAATTTAGTTCTATTGAAATTACTACTAACATGAGAAATGGAGAATTAATCTAGAACTGTATAATTATGCATGCTTGACACTTACCACCTATTAGGAAGGCTGCTTTTCCAGTTTGCAGAAAGATATTCTTGCAAGTAGGTCCAGAAGCACTTAGTTTTTATACAGTTTTTTAGTGAGGACTAACATTTTTCAGTTTTGAAGAAAAGAACAGTAAACACCACTGTAGTCTTACTAGCTATCTAATCTAGTGCCTTTCTACACATAAGCATAATTAAAATGCATAAATTTTTACCTTAAAGTTATATTTTTGGGTATTCTTTAACTTTCTCTCTGTTAAGTCACAACTGATTCAAAGATCTACTTTTCCAAAAGTAGGTGTGGTGTAAATAACAAATTAATTTATACTATAAAGTAAGATAGAAATATCTATTTAAGCATTTACTACAATACAGACTACTACATGGCTTTCAAAATCTGAATACAAACCCAGAGCTAACAGTTCCTTGTGAGCACAGTTTCTGTTTCTTACAGAGATTGTTTGCCAGAAGGACGTTTCTTTGAACTTACCAACATTTCAGTTGCAAGAGCATAGTCTTTATGTATATATTCTATTCTTGTTCTGTGTATTAAAGTACTGAGTTTAGTCCTGTGGAACACATTCATCACAACTCTGCCACAAAGAAAATAAATAGCCTGACACACAAAGCCAACCCCCTCCTTTTACATGGGTAGTTCTGTATCTGTCAAGCATGCAAACTGTGTTTGATAGTGCAGGTACCTGGACTGATGTGGCTGCAGCCTGGGTTTTGGCACCCCTGGGCTTTGGCACCCCTAGGCTGGTGCAGCACTCCATTGATAAAGAGCTGAGCTGACTGAGATGAAAGGCATTTTGCATCTACTAAGATCACAATTTCATTTAACCTCCCACTTGGAGCAATGAGCAAAACTCAGCCTCTTTCAGAAGCACACTAAAAACTGCAAGTTAGATTCTCGCTAGTGCCATATAATTACTGAACATAAAAGGGAGCAGTTCTTAAAAACATTCCCTTGACTGTCTTGATTTGCAGCTGGAGGAGGAAACAACAGCAACAGTTATTACTTTCCCAGTTGGACAGCACAGGAGCAAGACAGGAGGGATTTAGCAGAGTTAGTGCTCTTCCCACTGCCTCCTCTTTTC
This sequence comes from Merops nubicus, assembly GCF_000691845.1. Taxonomy (NCBI): domain Eukaryota; kingdom Metazoa; phylum Chordata; class Aves; order Coraciiformes; family Meropidae; genus Merops; species Merops nubicus. The sequence goes on from NW_008600405.1 coordinate 5,681, forward strand.
CACTGTACCACAGCAGCAGATTAAATGAAGCGTAAGCCCTGAGAGAGGCTCTGTGGAGTTTCTTCCTTTCATAGCAATATGGAACGGTGTTACCTTGATTCAAACTTTGTTTCCAAAGCAGATCCTGAATAATGCAACTACACAACATTCATTGATCTGAAAAAATCACAGTCTGGAAAAATCACAAAGTGAGAATCTAGCCCATTTTGAACAAGGTCTGAAGGATAAAGGTATTTCTCCAGTTTCTTTTCCATTCTATCAATTGAATTATTGATCTTCTCACTTCAAACAGAGGAATGTGGATGACATCCAAGATATATTATTAAGGATACACTTGTATGAAACATAATGACTTCGGTTTGCAGGAGTTTGTGAGCGTTTCATTCCTTTAAGACTTGCACAGCATTAAGCCCTCTTGATTTTACTCCGATTTCTACAGACAAGAAGTTAAAAGCAAACCTCATTCCAACCTATTTTCACTCAGTTCTCAGTGAAGAAACAAAAACCCATATTGGACTAAGAAACACTAGGAAGAATTTCCAATACGAAACAAATAACTAGAATGTTTACTCAAACTCCAATTACACTCAGATCCTCCTAAAATTTTCTGGATTCTTTTTCTTTTTAAGTAAAGTAGTAGATCTATCCACCATCATAAGAGTGAATAATAGAGTTTATTTCCTTCTTGGAAACAGCATTCAAAAGAAAATCACATTCTCCTGCAAAATATATTTCACTTACTGGATAGCTTAATTAACATGTACCTAATCTTAACTTTGTCAGACACAGACAAAAAAATATAATGTATTGAAATTAATTAAAGCATTGAAATCTCTAACATAATTTTTAATTAGAAAGTTTGTAATCCATATCAATCATTTCCTCAATAAATTATATTTAAACTAATCATATGGATATAAATTATCCTAAACTATATTTCCAGGAAAAAAAAGTTTCTTAATTACTTGCTTTTGGTGAATCAAAAATATTAACAGTTTGAATAGTAAAATGTCATTTTGCATGTCAGTGGACTGCTTATTATTTAAATGAAAGATGGAGGGGAAAGTAGCATTCATTAATGCGGGTAAGTGAGTGTGAATATTGCCAATTTAATTTCCCATCTGTAACTCTCCAAAGTAAAGACCTTTATTGAAGGATATTAATTGGATATATCTACAAAAAAAAGTTTTAAAGTGTTATTTATCAAAATTTTCATTTGTCACTTGTTCATCTACTACTTGGTGAAAATATCCTGATGATATTAATGGCTTTATGTACTCAGCTCATTTTGGTTTGATAGTCCTCCAGCCACAACTACTTGGAGGTTTTTCTGCTGTCTTCATCGACACTTGGATTGTTCAGCTCACATCTAAGCTACAAGTGAACGTTATTTGAATTGCAATATTTGCCTGAAGCCTGTATAATATATCAGTTTTAGTTATGCTCTGAAAATATGAAATTCATTGGCTGAAAATTCTTTCACATCTGTCAAATGAATCACTTGCATGAGAAGAGTACTGCCCTCCAGAGACAAATATGAAAGATCTCACAGACAACTGTTTGCACAGTAAAATGCCATGTTTTTCTAGTTACTTATTTTACAAAAATGGTGGAATGCTTTTAGCATATCTTGTAACTTCAGCTAGCGCCCACACAGTTCTCTTCAACCCTCTCTTTCCTCTCTCACCAGTATTTTCAAATGGAGAGAAATAAAGAAAGATTAAATGATTAAAAACCATTTTTTACTCTTTTACAACAAAACAGAAGCTGAGCTTCTGCTTGATATTTGCAGGGGTTTTAAACCCTGTAGGGATACTAGCCAGGTGGTGACTATCCAAGGCAGCACTCACAAAGAGGAGAAACTCTGAAACCATTTCCAGCTGTGTTTCTCTTGGGTCAGTGTTCAGTGCAGCACTGTTTCCCTGCTTCCCCTCTAACTCATCAACAGAGCCTTACAGAGGCGATAGCAGACTTAGAAATTACTACCTCTTTAGAGCAGTGTGACTACCTGATGATTCTACTAACATTGTCCAGTGCAATCAGGACATGTTAAATTTGTACTTGAAAAGGGACTACAATGGGGTAGAGATACTAGAAACTACCACCACCTAGCTCCTATTGTTAGAATGTGATTAACACCTCTGGATTAATGAGAAATACTTGTAAAATTTTATATTTGCATTTTTTTTACTGATGGTTTGAGGGTTGTGAGTCTCAATGTCTTTTTAATAGTGAACCATTCAAAGAAAGAAATGTTCATATATTCAGCAACAGAAGGGTGCTTGTGAACACTACAGCAGCTCTCCATACACTTAAAAAGTTTGTTGTGCATACTTTCCCAAAAACTTGTGCAATCTGCATTCTTTTAGGAAGAAACTAATACTGCTATGTCCATCTACAGAATAAAGTGAGTACAGGTTTATTTCCTTACTGTTTGCTATATATCATAAAATATGGAGCATTAAGTCCTGTCTTCAGTTTCTGCAAATGCGCAAATAGCTCATCCTTCGTGGAATCAGGACCTTGGGTGCCACTGATTACTCAAGCAACGAAATCTGGTTTGGCTCTTATTCATGATGGATAACTATTATCAATTTAATGCTGAAGGAAAAACCACCACCAGTAGCTTAATAGTTATGATTCCTCTGACTGAGATAGTACCAGGTAAGAAATGATAATCCACTTACTGCTTTCATGACTGAAATAATTGCTGACAGTAAATGCTGTCATAAATAGGAAGTGTTGGGCAATTTCAACTGAAATCATTGAGAGATAAACAATATAACTACATCCTCTAAGTGAAGGTCATGTTCTTAGTTCACACTCTTACACCACTCCACTGGTAGGAATACTATTCCTGCTTTTTGTTCTTTTGTCCATGCTACCTTTTCCACAGCTTTTTGCACAGGTTGTGGCACACTCTCTTCAATTCTTACTTGAGAACATCATGTAATATGTTTATGTTCAAGTAACTATGTAGCTATTAAGCATCATACAGATCTTGATCTTTCTTTTGGCAAATGCTGTACAGGAGAGGATTGGTGGTAATTTAAACAATTTCACCAGGATCATTTGCTTATTCTCATCACAGAACCTTGGTACTCTGTGTTATTTCAGTAATTCTCTTTGCACATTTCATTAACCTCGACACAATGTGGAAAGCTGGTAGCATAACTTTTTTCATGAGGTTTCTTTGCTTGTCTTTACTGTGCTTCTTGACAAAGCCCTTACCACAATTAATTTTGGCTTATAAATTTAAATTTATGTGTTTTGCAGAGTAAGCAGTTTTCTCCAAATATCTCTAAAAAAATTATAGAGAAGATTTTTCTAATAAACTTTCTAAGCTATCTGTATTTTTTTGAAGTGGTTTCTAATTAAACAACTTGATAATACTTACTGAATTTCCCATGTTAAAATTGGAAGTCCTACCTCCTGGAATCACACTGGTGCTCAGGAAAAAAAAAAAAAAAAAAAAAAAAAAAAAGAAAGAAAAAAAAAAAAAAAAAGGAAAGGAAAGGAAAAAAAAAATTGTTCTATTCCTAAGTAGGATTGAAAGCCAACAGAGATCACCCAAAAATAATCCCTCTTATTGTAGTGCTAATAGCATCTCATGAATTAGTGGAAAAAAGAGCAGCAATTGCTGTTTCTGCATAGGAGGACTATCATGAATATAATTTCTCTTATCCTGCACTGTCATCAGAGCTCATTAAAGAGTGTTTTAGAGAGGCTTCCCCTTTTTTTTTACTGACTATGGTGGCATCCTAAGACAGAAAAAAAAAATGTTGTCTTGTCAATCGCACTGCAGCTTTTCAAAGGTCTACGTTCAAATGTAAAAGTTTTAGGCTTGTATCTCTCTGATTTCAATCATTCATAGCTACCTAGCTCCCAGTGGAACACATTCAGACAAGCAGAAATCTCAAATGTGTTTAGAAAATTGCAACATCTACAATTGTATTTCAATAATCTTTGAAACAACTAACTACTGAAGTTCTCTAATTTCACTATCCTGATTATGTTGGTCTACACCCATTCAATCCTCTTAAAATAACTTGAAAAGATTGGTATTTATTTTTCTGTGTTTGCTTTGTTTTCAGTTGAAGGTCAAGAAGGTCTGTTGTGCATCTTTACTTGGTCTTTGGTAGATTACTCTCCTTACTGTTTCTAACAGTTGTTTGATTTTTTTCCAAAGTCAAGGTGTATGAAAGACAGGCGAAATAACCCAGTGACTGTCCTAAAATCTAGGGAAAACTCTTGCACTTAGCAACTCCTACCAGTTCCTCACCTTTCTCAGAAATAGCAGATTTTGTATCTGTCAGCCAGTACTGTCTAAGGGCAACCATGTATTTCCAAGGGTGTCAAAGGCATAATGGATCTTAACTCACGCTAGAACTGAAATGCCACTTGCATTTGAACTGGGATTCAGGATGCTTGGATTCTACTCATGGCTGTAACAGAGATTCCAAAAAGTGCAGTAGCCATGATTCTGTTACTCAGTAAGGCATTTCACAAGAAGAAACATCCTAAGAGGTGAGGTCCTCAGAACCACAGAAAAGCTTCTATTACATATTCAGTACAAACTAGCATTGAAATAAATCTAGAGAATATTCATCTGCAGTGACACAGCTGCTATAAAAGTTAGAGACTTCTACTTTATTTTGTGTAACTCTTCCCTGAAATACTATGACAGAGTACATCTAGCCTCTGCTTTATCCAGGAAATCAATCTGAAATATAAGCATGTTAATGAAGAGCTTAAAGATTTTTTAAACTACCAGAAAAAGCAACACTTCTTATTTTACATTATTATCTTATTGCTTGGTTTTACAGGGAGATTCTACACTTCTCTCTCTCTTTTTTTTTTTTTATGCTTTCTTCCTCTACTACAATAAAAAGATCATAATTCTATAAGTTTTAAAATAACGGTTATTTACCTTAAGCAAGAATGTAATTTATAATTAACAGAAAAAAAGCCTCGAGATCTTTTCTTTTCTCAGTTTTCAGTTAAGGCTAAATTTATGGAACAGTCTCCAGAGGAAACCCCAGACTACAGAAGACTTTATATTAGTCTCCCACACAGCTTTTAGTACCTCTATGTAGGCCACATACCGTCACCAATTAAACAGGATTTTGCCACCGTCCCTATGTTCAGAACAATCAGGTTTTGCAGGTACATTCTACATCAAGAAATTTTAACATCAAACATAAAGATGACAAAAACATAGTAATTGTCCAGATTCATACCAATTAATCTGTGAATCAAAAAGCACAATTATGTATTCATGCTTGGTGAAGAAGAGCAACTGATACTGATTCATACATACATAATAAATGAAACAGCTCAAAAAAAATATTTAGGACTAAGGATTATTTCATACATTATACTTTTGCAATCATAAAGTCAGGTTAGGCCTTTGAAGAAAATGACTAAGATGACATCAGGTTTTACTACTGGTTATTGAATATCTTGCTGTAGTTCTCTCTGTATATATATATATATAAAAGTTGTGCTATTCACACTTCTATGTACATTACCCAAGAAAAATCTGACAATTCTCATCAGATCTTTTTTTCTTGTCAAACTAATTTCACTGTCATAAAATAGCTTGGAAACCATGGTGCTGAGTAACACATAAGTAAATTGATGCATTGTATAAATTACTTGATGCAGTCTACTCAGTGTTATCTATCAGTCATGCAGTAATAATTTCTAGTAATAATTTCAAAACACATTGAACTCAAGTCTTCCACCAAAGATGAGGAATAGTTAAAAAAATGACACAGAACGTGAAAGAGAACTATCTTACATTGTGGCAGACTAAGAAAAGCAGAATATTTATGATTAATAGATGCTTTAGACAGTGATAAAGATAATAATAAACACAATAAACATTTGGAAGCAACAGAAAGCTGCAAACATCTAGAGGATAAAGGAGATATGAGCCAAAATGGAAGAGCAGAAGAAAATTAAGGAACAAAATGTTGCAGCAAGGTTGCAAAGACAGACACAACTCCCTCAAACTTTTCAGACAAAGCTGTCATAAAAATACAATTGTACTGTTTTAAGTATAAAACTGAAAATCCACATAATTGATTTGTCTCCATTGAAAAGTCACAATTTCTGCATGTCAAATGAATTTCAGATCATATGTAGCTATTAAAAATTATCACCATACGTTTATTTTCTATTAGGGACATGCAGAACAGTATAATATGTTAGATCTAATAAGGCCACAGACCGTTATAGTGAAGCCTTTTATTGTCATCACATGCTTCTCATCATCAAACTGTTGCATTTAATTACTTTGTCACCTATGCCAGTAAAAAGACCAGAGTTACTTTTGAATTTAAGAAGATAATAGTAGAAAAAGGATATGCCAACAGAGAACAGAAAGAGACCGTTACGTAGCCATTACCTGAGATTGCAGAGAAACTTATTTTTTTGAAAATAATAGCAGTCAACCAGACCTTACTCTACCACATCGAGTAGATCCTCTAATGAGGCCCACACTTCTACTTTGAACTCACAGTTGCATATGAAAAACATCTCATAAAACTGATTCACTGGTGGGAAAGAAATAAAATCAGCGTTACACTCTTCCATGACTTGGCTTTTCTATTTTCTTTATTATAACAAGAACTAAAAATTATCTGCCCATATATTTTTGCAAGATAATTTTTAAGTCCTTTCTTTTCACCTCCATTTTATAGACATGATTTCTTTTAAAGAAGATCGTTTTAAGGGAAGCAAAAAATGAGGGTATATTTACTTCCCAAGAGGATATGATCCATTTACTTTTCAGAGAACTAACATCTAGACTTCACCTGAAGTGAAAGGGGAAACTGTAACTGGGATGTTTAAAAGAATAAAAAGAAAGTTTGGAGACTTACACTAGAAAAGGAAAAAGCAAGTCAATAGATGAGCAAATGTACTAAGAGGCTGTTAGCAGAGAGTACACTTAATGTCAAATACGTAAATGGAAATCACTTTCCAAGCTTGGTCTTTGCAAAGTATCATTTTGATTATAACTGTAAAGAAGTCAACTTCCTCCTGTTTCCAGAAAATCTTATATATTCCCCTGTATTCCAATCTAGAATATTATTCATTGCTTGATCTCTGAATTTCCTTTCATATTTTTTAATGAGAATCAAAAATTCATCTCAAAAAATTCAAATCTTCTTTTCTGCTTTTAAGCTTTTTATTTAATAAAAGTCTGTATTTTTCAGACAAAAAGATTGCTTAAGACTGAAGAGAAAAAAGAAATTCCATCTGTAAGAATACAAAATAAATGGTAGCTCTAAAGTTTCAGCAAAAAGTTGTCAGTTAATGAAATAGCATTTTGATAAAAGTGTTGCGTTGTAAAATGTTCTTTCTAATCCTGCAGGCAAAATGCCTTATCACCACTGTCTAGAATATTCTATATATATTTGGATGTGATATGTTACACTGTTTAAACAGCAACCCTTAAAGGGGTTAATCCTTAAAGGTTAAATGTTCAAATTGCAAAGTGAATTAACTGCATCATTTACTAGTAATGCAGAATATTACTGGAAATGTGTTCAAAAGATATGAAGTGAATTTTTATTTCTAAATTTGTACTCACCCAATCGTAAAATAACAACAGCAAAAAAATAGCATGTCCTTCTATACTTACGTTTATATACAAATATAACTTTGTTAGTAAAATTATGGGTACTAGTGGTCTAAACATGAATAAAAATTCTGCAGAATCATGTTGAAGGAATGATTATGAACAGATGGCAAGGGTCTAGAAAAGAGAAACTATTACATTCCATTTTATGTGACACTGGCCATACTTAGGCAGACAAAAAGCCTTTCTGGATAATGTCCTGTAACCCATATTGAACATAAGCAGTAACCTGACAAAAGAAAGAACACAACAGACATAGTTCATATCGTTACCAAGGCAGAACTTCCCAACTAACCTCCTAAATCCATCAGTTTTCTTCTCAGAGAAATCCGGTATGTTTTAAGTTATAAATAGAATAAAGCTATAAACTATCATCTAATTTTCTTACTATTTGTATGCACTAATCGTTAGGTTATGTGATCAGATGCTTGCTTCCACACTCAAGAGAGGTGTGGAACACTGACAACAGCTTGATTCACTACACAGTGCAGATCCTTTGCCTGTGCACCACTTTGTCACTTCTGCTGATTTAGAGAAAGGAACGCATTAAGAAAAAAATATAGCCTGTAATCAACCTTTATAGTGATGATAGAACAGTAACTGTGCACAGAGACCTGCAGAAAGATTGAGTCACGTAAATGCTCAGAATTAATAGGCTTCTACGTTGATTCTCGCTCCCAGATATGCATTGGCTACTCGGATGCTAGGCACCATTCTGAACACAAGCACATGAGGTGCCTCTGAGATGCTCTGTGCTCTCCTTCAACTGTTCACCACACCCTTCCAGGCCAAGCTTGGATGGGATTGTCCTGAAGTCTAGATTCACCCACAACTGCTGGCTGGATCACCCTCCTGAAGTGTTATCTTTCCCCTAGGTTTATGTGCCTGTGGAAGTCCAGTAGGTTTCTTGTTTGTACTTGGAAACTGCTGCTGTAAGGATGATTGAAATGGAAATCAGAAAGAGCCAAAGATATCTTCAATAGTGAAGCCAATCTAAAGTGACAATTTCAAAATGAAAAAATCCTCATAAAGAAGATAGTAAGTATTACTCTAATTGAGTAAGCTTCCTGATTTTTTTTGTCATCTCTAAATTGACCATCGTATCACAAAGTGAAAAGTATATATTAGGAGAGATATATATTAAGAGAGTATTTTGTTATGCATTTCTATTCACACCGCATTTTCAATATTGAATCATTATTTTCAATAGTGTGTAGGCTTGGGTTTGGCTGATTGCCCAAAGAAATAGTTTAATAAAATAACTATTTTACTGTTAACTGCTCAAAAAAAACCCCAATACCTGAAAAGTACAAATCTTTTAAATACTATTAACATAATACTCCCTCCACTTATAGTGCATAAAATAAAGCTGATCTTAATTAATTCCCAGCTTGTACTACCTCACTACAACTTTCAATAACTATAATTAGAAGCAGTCCTCTGATTTTTGAGCTTTCCCTTGTAAGGTGAGCCATTGCAGCTGCAGACCTTGGCATCAATAGTTATCTAAGCAGATAAGTGAGCAACAGACTAGGAAGAAAGGATTTTCTCATCAAGAGAAATCACTAAAAGACATCACTTAATAAATGACCATTCTCTTTATACGTACAATCCGATCAGCTATGAAACAAGAAAATAATCTCTCCTACTCTGTTTAACACAACAGTGTCAAATTGGTGAATGCAGTAACAGAGAATAGAGTGTACTCACATTAAGAAATCTCTCCTTGTTATGAAATGCATACAGAAATGGAATAATAATTGAAAATTAATATTTTGTCATAAACATCCTACAAAATCAGGCAGTGACAATATTAGCACATTGAACTGACTAAACAGGGAACTTCTGATAGAGATCAAATGGAAAAAGAAAAAAACAAACAAACCCAGAAACACAAAACAAACAAACAAACAAAAAACCTAAAAAAAAAAAAACTAAAAAAAAAAAAAAAAAAAAACAAAACAAAAAAAAAAAAAAAAAAAAAAACACCAAACCACAAACCTGAAAAAGAAACACATTTCCAAGAAGAATTATAGGAGTATCACCTGGCTTTTCAGGAATGGCATCACCAAAGTCAAAGCTCAGCTGGAGATGAACCTCGCAATGGAGATGAAAGGCAACAAAGAGGTATCTCAAAGGCAAAAAAGAAGAAAACTGAAAACACAGGCCTGCTGCTGAATGGAGTAGGCAACTAAGTGATAAAGGATAGTGAAAAAGATGAAGTACTCAGAATCTTCGTTGCCTTATTTTACCAGCAAGGTGTGCCCTCAGGCCTTGCAAGTTACCTTTTCCAGAAGGAATGTTTGAGGCAGTAGAAGGTGCCACCCACTATAGGAAAAGATCCAGTTAGTTTCTACTCAAGTAAGTCTGTCATGTACAGATTCCTGGGACCACTTGGGATGCATCCAACAGTGCTAAGATGGTTAACGTCATTGTGAGGCCATGTTCTATTTATTATCTTTGAAAAGTTGTGGTTATCAGCAGTCATCAGGCCCAATGGCCTGAAAAACTCTGATGGTAAGAACATCTTTAAAAGGGAAACAAAAAGTACCTGGAGAAGTAAAGTCTGCTCCAGCACCATCTTAGATCCTGGGGAAGTTATTGAGTAAGTTCTCTTGGAAGTCTTTTCTAAGAATAGGCAGGACAAGAAGAGGTTGGTAACATTCAGCATAGGGCTAATCATTTGTGACAATCCCAATTCCCTTTCATAATGAAATTCCTGGCTCTGAGAAAGACTTGAGTAGCCACAGCAAAGTTTTTCACAGATTTTCACTGGAATATTGTAATGAAGCAGGAAAGACACAGAGCAGATGACTGGACTACAAGACAGACAATAAACTGCTCAAAAAGGTAGTGGGCAAGTGGTTCCAAATCTAAGCAGCAGCTATGCAAGAATGGAGTTCCCCAGGAGATAATACTGGAGCCAAGACTAACACCTTCAACAACTACCTGGACAATAAGATGTAATGTACACTCAGTAAGTTTGCAGATGTCACCCGAATGGTGTGAGCTCTTGGTGCTCTTCAGGGCTGCCTTTCACGGGGTCTTGACAAGCTGAAGGAATGGCATGACAGGAATCATATAAAGTTCAGCAATGACAAAAACTGACCTCAGCTCAGACTATTATTACTTGCTGTTACCAGACTTCTAAAAAGTTTATCTCAGACTTTACCTGGTAGCTATATAACCCTACAATCAAAGAAAGCTATACTGTGTTTTAGATTTCTTCAGTTATATCTAGTGATTTGAAGTATGTATTTCAAAATGCCTGTTTTAAATAGTAGTTGGGTTTAGTAGTTTCTAGTTTGTTTCTTAAACCAGAAAGAATGTGCATACATACACTATTCATCCACAGTTTACAATAATGTCAGTTTTGACTTTATGCTATATAAATAATGATTTCAAAGGGCAAAGAGGTCATTTTTACTATTGAAAAATTAAAAATGCTACCACTGTTGAGTAAAATGGTAACATTTGATCAAAAGTGTTAATTTTTAAAAGGGTTTCAGAATGGCTAAATCACGGAATCACAGAATCACATAATGTTGGAAGGGACCTCTGGAGACCATCGAGTCCAACGCTCCTGCCAAAGCAGGACCATCTAGTCTAGGGCAGGTCACACAGGAACTCATCCAGATGGGTCTTAAAAGTCTCCAAGGTAGGAGACCCCACAGCCTCCCTGGGGAGCCTGTTCCAGTGCTCTGCAACCCTTACAGTACAGAAGTTCTTCCTCATGTTGAGGTGGAACTTCCTGTGCTCCAGTTTGTAAAGCTGTACTGGACAGGGTATCTGCTGCCCTCCATAGTTTACATGTGCATCAGATCTAAATCATGCACTTAACGCTAGGTATAAGGTAAAATAATCCTTTTTCTCTGGGAGTTAAGTCTGAAGTATTCCACAAGTATTAAGAATTACTATTATGCAAATATTCTGGTAAGGAACCTGTCACCTTCACAGCTTCCATCTCTCTCTTTAGCACTTAGATCAGTGCAATTCTTGACCAACAGAATGATTTTTAAGTTGTTCTCCAAAGTTATTCCAGAATACCTATAGCAACACAGAAATTGTTGATGCTGATTACCAGAACAGAAGACTCTTTTAAAAACCAAGGCTTGGATGCTACAAAACATTAGGCTTCTAAAATTCACTTAGCCTCACCAGTTCCCACTGATTTTTCCCACTGATAGATCTGAGCTTAAATGTCGACTTAATTTTGGCTTCCACATTAATTAAATATGCTTTTCTTTGTAATAGATACCTCAGTCAGATAGGGTTCAATGAGATTGAGTCAGTACAAGAGAAACAGAGGTTCACGGTGAGTCTGAATGCATAACAGTTACAAGTTTAACTAATAACAATTAAAAACTTCCTCAGACCTGGTCAGTAAAATTCCCCTTGAAATACTAAGTTTATTTGTAAAGATTGAAATAAACTTGAGGTGGCTTTCTTGTTTGTTTGTTTCACCAATCTCCATCCTCAGCTTTCTAGAAGGTAGTATAGGCTAGACACAAAATGAGGAGCGAAAAACTCTTGAATTCTGATTGTAGTTTGATTGCTGGTTTGTTCTGTAGCCTGGCACAATTGCACTACCCCTTTGTGTGCAAGTTGTCCTATGTATAAAATGAAAATAACACTTCATGCTCAGTAACTGATCTCCCGAAGGTAACATGTGGATTTGCTTATATTTAAAATGCTTTTAAAATAAAGAAATATGCAATAAAAGTGCTAAGAATTATTGTGCTGTTCTTCATTTTTCTTCATTATTCTTAACTGGCAGGTGAATCAGGGAACATATCTGCTGTGGAAACCAGCCTAGACCCATGAGAAACTTCCTGAGAAGAGATACATCTTTGGTAAGCCCAAAATCATAAATCTGAGTTGAAAAATAAATGAAATAACACATTTTCTTTTGTTTTCTCCCTTTCTGCACTATGTACACTACGGTTCCTACATTTTCACTACATAAACTACCCTGCTGAGTTGCAAATAAATGTGAAAAACAGTTTTCCATCAGCTTTTATTTTTATTACATGTTACTCTGCTAAGGTCCAATCTCCTTGCTTTCATCACCTCTCTCTAGCACTCAGTTCCTTAAAACAATAACCCATATTTACAATTCTATCTGTTGTTTCAAAAATATTTTGCTGATATAGTAACTGAATGAATGCAAGATTGTGGCTCAGGATTCATATATTTCAGTCACTTAACATTTGAAAAAGCTTTACTTGCCCATACTACAGAAGACAAAATCTAATCTTCGAGGTATTAATCTGACAGGGGGAATACAGTTACTGAGTCAAGTGGTAGACATTAAGAAACATTTAGTTTGAAATTAGCACTTTCAGTCTTTATTGCCATAGTATCAAACTCACACTGGTGATGTCAATAACAATTTCCTAATATTTCCATTAAAACACAGATATTAAAACTTTAAATGCATCTTTAAAGAGCAGAAAGAAAAACTGCTGGTAATTTAAAATCAACTTTCTATGTGATTTCCTGTAGAGAGAGTTTTGATTGCTTCTTTAGTAGATAAAACACGGAAGTTTTAAAGCAGCACAGTGCCTATCTAATTCACAGAACTTAAGGAAAAACAGATAAATTAGAACAGAAGGAACACTGCAAGAAACATACTCATTCTTGTAGCTCCCTATAGTTTCATAAACACACCAGTATACACACTTTCAGTTGTACATAAGCAATACAAAACCTGTCTAAGATAGATCTTGTGTTGTACGATTAGAATAATCTCTCCCAACTATGTTTGAGCAAAGAATAGGGTAAATAGTAAGAAGAGACTACATTTATTGAATTACAAATAAATACATAAAACAAATATTTTATATATTTTTCTATTGAAAGTCTTTCTAACCACATCTCAACTCCAAAATAACTTTTTTATTTTCAAATAACCTTTTTCATTAAGTCTTCAAGTACCTGATATACTCTTGCATTTCTGGGGTTTACATTCAATGAACATGGCATTACCCATCACATGAAGTCAGTCATATGTATTGAGAGGACAGAAGGATCACAGCAACAGCTAGGGTAGTTTTTCCTTTGTCGCTGAGAAAGCTATCTTTTAAAGGGAAAACAAAAGACTACGTCAGCCTCTAACACCTAGGATCTGTACCACAAAGAGCGGGTCATGTATATGTGCCGTTGCACTTCATCGTGGCAAACAAATACTGGTCCAGTCAGCTCAAAAGTATCTATACCCTATTCTCTATCCTATCTCTTCTGAATTAAACAATGTAAAGAGGTAATCTCCATAGCAGAGGGGACTGAAGAGACTTTCATCACATTTCGAGAAGGTTTGGACAAATCAATATTACCACTACATATAGACTTGACCAACTGTCCTAAATCACATCCAAGTGTTTTAAGGAAGAAATCAACTTTATGGTACCACCTACTATCATAATGTAATATTTGCTCGAGTGTTGAATCAAGGTGGGAGCTGTGACTATTGGGAAAAAAAAATACAGAGGAAAGTAAACTGTCTTTGAAATGGTTATTATAAAGCAGGTAAGATTAAATACCTTAAATATCTTCAGACAAATACGTTCCCATATATAACAGTCCTTCATCTTATTAATACCAGCGACTTATTGAAAGCAAAAGTATTCTGCTGTTGATCCCTTGCTACCTGTTTATTTCATCTTAAATGATATCATAGCTGTCACTTACATCAAAAAATTTGGTAAACTTAGTTACAGTTATTTGAGGAAAACGGGCAATATTTAAAGCATATGGTCACATGGACACTCCAAATATTCTAGCTATCCTATATTACAGTAAAATATCACATTTAATATTCTATTTACATAGGATAAATATATTGCTTACCAAAAAACAAACAAACAAACAAAACACATGAAGAACTGAAATATCAAAAGTAATTGCCTGCCTGTTTCTAATCCTCCCCATAGAAGGTCTGGCAATTACTACATTTCATAAATGTCACTGTTGCTACCAGCTGCAGGCTCAGGCTATCAATTTGCAAGCACTTGTTTTTAGAGCTCGTGTTAGCAATTTTGCGTGTGAAACATCAATACAAGACATAAATCTTTCATCTTAACTATCATGTTTATTACTGTCTCAGTTTAACCTGGGTAAAAAAAAAATCAGAATCTGGGTCCCTCTATGCATGGAAAGAAATTAGAAGAGTGAAAGGAATGACAAGACACTGTGATGTCTCCTTAGAGTCAGAAGAGTAAGTTTACAAAGTGTGAAAGATTGAGAAAAACACTGCTGAATATTGAACTTCTTAATATTTCATCTAGTCTGCTGGTGTTTTTTTAAAAAAAAAGAAGTTTTGTTTGAAGCAGTATAGCCCATTCCTCTATAAAACAAGCATGAACCCAGAAACAATCCTGAGCCATTGTAAAGATGAAAAAGAGAAAAAGGGAGTGAAAGGGGAATCTTTGTGTGTGCATGAGCATATGTGCATGTTTAGGAATAGAAAGCCTGGTTTTCTTTAAAAATTACCTCCACTGTCACATTCCAGATACCTAAATCACAACATAAGATGCTTTATCATGTTGTCATCAGGATCTGTTAACATATTCCCAAAAAACATGCATTTCTAATTTAATATGTTTTCAGTGGTGAAATTCTTCTACCTCATAAGTTTCTATGACCCAAATGCTCTTCTACCTTCATCTTACCACTGAAGAGAAAGAATCCTCCTGTCTCCCACTCACATTTTGGTTTCCTTCTCTTGACTGCACATTTCTATACATTCAAAGGTGATGAAGGTAACCTGTACTTCCGCAGACATAAAAGGTTCTCTAAGTTTGTGCACATTCATGTAGACAAAAAATAAGGATAAAAGGATAGCTTTCTCCAGCTGTTTGGCTGGCATTACAAGAATGAAAGCAGGAAATACATAGCTGCTTGAGAGGGCTAACAACTGAAAAATGGCACTAAACGTCTCAAGAAATTTAATTTCCTGAACAATAGTCATCCTGTAGCAGCATAATTTCTCTTTAGCTAAGAAAGAATCATAAAAGCTAAAGATTTTATATTACAAAGAAAAATCAACATTGTAATCTCTTGTGCTGTTGTGTTCAATTTTGGTTGGTTTGTTTGTGTGTTCAAACAACCTTGAAGCTCCATTCAACAATCTGTAGATCTGCTGTTTCCCTGTCATTCTCAGAAATAAAGGTACTTGTCAATAAATCTTGTTTTGTCCAGTTTCAAAACATTCTACCAACCACAGGAATGAATGGCATAAGCAGGATACAAAGCTATCTTTTAACATCTAGGACAGATACATTAGCCACAGAAGCCTCTCACAGAAGTGATCATGAGTACAGCAAGTAACTATCCATAATAACTAGTATGTTTTAGGTTTTTTATTTATTTCATTAGCCTTCAAACTGTCTTGCTCTTGCATACTCGAATCCAGCCTAGGAAAATAACGCAATCTCCAGAAATCTATAATCACTTTGGCTTTTTCCATAGGACAAAGTAATGTTTTTCATTCTGCTTTCCAACCTTCTACCACCTTAGGAGCATAAACTTTCTTTTTTTATTTTTCAGTGTTACTGAAGCTAACAGAACACAGAATACTTCCTGTGTATTACACAGTTTACAGAGGACATCCCGAATACTATTAAAGTTTCAAAGGCAAATACTCTAAAATTTAGAAGGGGAAGGAATGTGATCTCTAATCATTCCACATGTACTTTCTTTACTTCCGTAGCTCAGATCAATCTCTCCAGCCTCCATGGATAGAAAACAAAAAAATCAAGACACCAATCTATCTTCAAAACTTCAGTAAATGGCATATTTATCTCTCCAAATAATATTTACATTTTTAATACAGCTAAATGTTTACATGCATTTATGGATGTAGTTCATGTTTCTACAAGCATGTTTCACAAATAGGTCTCACTTAGTCCAAAAATAAAGATAGTCATGTGGAAATAAGATTTGGGAAGTAATATTAAATGTAAAGTTAGTATTAAATGATTCCTGTCATAGCACCAAAAGGTCTTAAGTCTCACATTTCAGCTCTAAGTGTGTGCATCTTTTGCTTTCCTTACATATTTGCAGTTTACCAAATGGCTGCACTGCCATGTTTAAAATAAACAATTCATACTTTGGAAAATCTGAAGAGAAAATAGGATGGTATCAAAACATATAAGAACAGGAAAGTTTAATCCGAAAAATGTTCATCATACAAGAAGTCACAGATGTAATATGAAGAAACTGCAATACAAGTCACTATAACCAAGTATGTCCACCTATTTACATTACAAATGTACATATACGTAAGCAAGCAAAACCCTCTCATGAGTCCTTGGAACTTGTTTTGTAACTGTATTATGTGAAAAATTTTCTGAACTCAGAGAAAACCTTTTCTAGTGTTTCTATTTTGACATGACCAAAAAAGGTTTACAAGCAGTATTATCAAATGCCATTCATAAATTTGCATATTAATATTTTATGCTTCTTTTAAAGTTATTTAGAGGATTTAGAAAAGAAATAAAACTTCTGTCCTGCAAGCAGCACCTGCTGTCCTGCACCTACCACTGAAAAAGCCAAATCAAGAAAAAATTGCTGGACCTTACCTGCTGGACTCAGCAGACGTAATGGCAATCAGAGGAGGAATCCTCAGTGGAAGCGTCGTGGGCCTTGGGATAGTCTCAGTATCATTCCTTTTATCCCAGTCTGCCTGTTCTAACTGCCTGAAAGCCAGAGGGGGAAGCTGGATGTTCCGACACGATAATCTCCGCACAAGATAGGGCTCCATTCCCTGGATCAGCTCTTCGTCTTCGGTGCTGCAGTGCAGAGCTTCTTCTGAAACCTATGGTGAAGGCACATAAAAATAAGCATAATATAAGAAAATACCTATAATGTTAATTTGATAATTTATTTAATTCCTTTCCATAAACTAGTTTCTTATAACATTTTTTATGCTTTACTGTCATTATTAAGAAAATGAAAAAGAATGAGAAACATCAGTAAAAAGCTTCTAGGGTTCAGATAATTTGGGGGTTTAAAAGCAAATAGAAAGCTATTTTATGATGAGATTAACACCCTGCTATCTAAAATATGTACTCGTACCTGTGTACGGAGAAAAACACTCTGAAATGGAAAAAAATTCTTTCTCACAGTATGTTTGCTTTCCTACAAGTTCTTTACCTTCTGTAAGGAGTGAGAGTCCAAATACCAATAATAAATTAAAATGGAAGTATTAGAGATCTGCAACTTTTTTTTCTATAAAAAGTTTTTCAAGGAACATTCAAGGAATGTCTGGACGATGCTCTTTATTTCATTGTTTAGTTTTAGGTAGTCCCGTGAGGAACAGGGACTTGAACTCAGTGATCCTAATGGGTCCCTTTCAGTTTGAGATATTCTATAATCCTATGATATTTTTATGCAGTTGGGGATGAGGGGCAAGCTAACTGAAGAGAAATTCTAGACCAAATTTTCAACAGAAAACTTCTTTATAGATTTGCAACTATATTCCTCTCGACTGAAAACAGAAGAAAATTCACCTTAAGTTTTCTCAGCTATTCCAGCTCCCACCTTTCTCTCTTGCTTACAGTAATTTCATGCTAATAGTAAGTGATGACTACTTAAAAGAAGCAGAGTAATTCTTAGAAACACTCAATAATTCGAATCTCTGAAGGTCAGGCCATAGTGAAATCTTAAGCCTAAGCACTAGTAAACATTGTTTTTAATTTAATCATCTAAACCACTGGTAATATCCTCTGTATCATGGAATAATGGCAGACAACCTAAGACAGAAAACTCTAACTGATCTTGATTTAAAGGGGAGAAAATTTCTTCAGAAAGTTTTGGGAACATTTAACAAAGAGCTCACCATTGTAAACAAAAAATCTTAAAGAAGTACTTTTCTGAGAGCACTGATATTCTGAGAAGCCTGTTGTAATAATGATAAGAAACTGGCTTTATTTCCCCATGTCTTACACAGTCTTTTACCGTTATTTGATAAGTTCCCAAGCACAAATACCACTTTCTGCACTATTGCCTTGATTATTTTCCTGTGTAAAAAAAAAAAAAAAGTTTTAGCAGAGTTCACGTTTATTATTGTACACATGGTATACAAATTAAAGGAAGCTAGGCTGGGCCCACAATTTACAATCACACCTCCAGTTACAGCGCAGACATCACCTTCAATTTGACCTGTCTCATGATGACAGATGCACATCTGAAAGAAAAACTTACACAGAAGCGTCTTTATTCTGAGTGCTCGGGGAGAGCCATTAATGAAACAACTTCTATGATGAGTAATTTATTGATTTGCATAACAAGGTTTTGGTGGTAGTGAG
The DNA here is from genome assembly GCF_000691845.1 of Merops nubicus. Classification (NCBI taxonomy): domain Eukaryota; kingdom Metazoa; phylum Chordata; class Aves; order Coraciiformes; family Meropidae; genus Merops; species Merops nubicus. The sequence continues at coordinate 24,638 of NW_008600405.1, forward strand.
GCTATAGGATTGTTTTCTGTGAGAAGCTGCTGGAAGCTTCCCCTGTGTCTGATAAAGCCAATGCCAAGCAGCTACAAGACAGGCTCACCACTTAAAACACATTTAAGCAGGAGAAAAAAACCCTGTGGAACTGCAGCAAGAGAGAGGAGTGAGAATATGTGAGAGAAACAACTCTTCAGACACACAGGTCAGTGAAGAAGGAGGGGGAAGAGGTCCTCCAGACACTGCAGCAGAAGTTCCCCTGCAGCCTGTGGTGTAGAGAGTGGTGAGGCAGGCTGTGCCTCTGCTGCCCATGGAGGTTAAAGGGTGGAGCAGATATCCACCTGCAGTCCATGGAGGACCCCAAGCTGGAGCAGGTGGAAGCTGTGGCCTCATGGGAAGCCCACACTGGAGCAGGCTCCTGACAGGACCTGTGGCCCTGTGGGGGACCCACTCTGGACCAGTATGTTCCTCAAGGACTCCACCCAGCAGTAGGGATCCATGCAGGAAGTGTTTGTGAAGGGCTGCAGATAGTTGTAGACCGAATTCTAGCTGCGTCACAAGATGGCATCCTAGAAGCCTTTATGTGCAGCTCAGGCTATAGAGAAGATGGTGAAATACCGGAGGTGAGCTTCAAGGACACAAAGTCCTTGAGCTGCAGGCAGGAAGGACGGGGATGACAACTCAGCAGCTTCTCCGCAGATCAAAGGCTTGGCAGGAAAAGCGCAAGCAGGACCAATGCCACGGCACGTGGACAGAGACATTTAACCTATCGGGGTACAGGGTTAGAGCGTGGCTATGCAGTATTAACCAATCCGAGGGTGTAAACTATGCGTGATTGGTCAATGAGTGTATAAATACAGCAGCCGGTGTAGATTAAAGTGGAACACTGACGAACCTTCTGTGAAGTCTGTCGTGCTTCTAAGGGCTCCCGGTGCAACAGATAGTGGAGAAATTTGTGGAGAATTGTCTCCCATGGAACAGACCCCACAGTGGAGCAGGAGAAGAGTGTGACAAGTCCTCCCTCTGAGGAGGAAGTTGCTGCAGAGACAGTGTATGATGATGAGCTGACCACAAGACACATTCCCTGTCCCCCTGAGACACTAGGAGGGAACAGGTAAAGAAACTGGACGTAAAGCTGAGCCCAGGAAGAAGTGAGGGGTGGGAGGAAGTTTTTTTGAGATTTAGTTTTTATTTCTCATTATCCTCTGATTTGATTGGAAAGTCTGCTTTTCCCATGACAGCAATTTGTGAGCATTCTCTCTCTGCTCTTATCCAGCCCGTGAGCCTTTTATTATATTTTCTCTTCTCTGTCCAGCTGAGCAGCAGGAAGCAGCTTTGGTGGTCCCCTGGCATCCAGCCAGGGTCAACTCACCACAGAAATATTAATAAGCTTAATTTATACTCTGAGCTTAAGCAGTTGCTGTGAGCAAACTATTTTTAATTAAAATTTTAATCACAAAATCTAATGCAATAATTTAGTTATTTTTCTTAATCTAGTTGCAGTTTAAGAAAACAGAGATTATAAAATGGTATGCATTAATGCATGTAGCCTGAAACATATCAACAGCAAAATTAATCATTGTGAAAATACTAGAATTAATGTGTCATAGTCATCCAGTGAAAAGTTAAACTTCAGCCTTGTATTTTCAGTGTGTTCATAGTGGTTATTCAAGGCAGCTGAATAAATTAAAAAATAATAACAAAATTAATTCTAGTTCTGTAAGAAATTAAAAATACTGACATCAGAGCTAAAAATAATATACCACCTGAAATCTGATCCACTTAATTTTTTTTTTTTTTTTTTCCTTTTTAGGGAGCTCTGAAAATTACAAAAACCCTT
>NW_008600405.1:26588-26901 GCF_000691845.1 Merops nubicus
TAGAAGAAAAAAAAAAAAAAAAAAAAAAAAAAAAAAAAAAAAAACAAACAGGCACCTAATGTGTATTTTGATGACAATGAAAAATTAAATGTATTTGTGGAAAAAATTGGTGGATACCAATTCACACACAAATAGTAAGGTATCAAAACCAGGAAATGTTGACCGTATTATTTTACTTACCTCGGAAAAAAACAGGGGAAAAACTTGCATTGCTAGTTTTGCATTATTTTCGAGGAGCAAGGAGCATTATGTTTACTCACAGAATCACAGAACTTCTGTGCCTTTTTGAGTTTGTCCAGTCCAAATTCATGCT
>NW_008600406.1:0-583 GCF_000691845.1 Merops nubicus
TTTTTTTTAGTTAAGAAATCATTTTAGTTAACCACAAGTTTGCTTTTCTAGGTGATTGTGAGAAACAGGTTACTGATTAAGGTATTTTTCAGAGAAAAATCCAAAAGACCTATACACCACATCAGGATGGACACCCTCTCTGCAGCAGCTACAGATTGTGGGGTGAAACCAGAGCCAGAACCCAGATTGCTGGGTAGCAGCACTGCCATAGCACACTACTGCTGCTATACAACACACTATAACAGCTATAGGAGTGTTCCTGTAAGCACCCAGAGGCACCAGCAGCTGGGCATTTGGGTACAGCTGGTGGTGTCCTCTCCCGGTCCTCTGAGGAAGAAGATCAACACTCAAGGCCATACAGATGCTAGAAGTGGAGTTTCCACCATCTGGTACAGTAAGCTAGGGCTACTATGTGCCCCCAGACCAGGAGGAGGGAAGAGGCCACCAGCTGAGGCAAGGGGCAGCCGCAGCCACCACTGTTCTCAGCCCACAGCATGAACATACAGCACAAATAGTGTTACCTTCCCCAGCGCTTGAAGAAAGCCAATGCATTCCTAACACAAACATTTTAACAGCCATGCTC
>NW_008600407.1:0-541 GCF_000691845.1 Merops nubicus
CACGTCACCGCGGTGTACCCAGACCTGCCACCTCATTGCTGGGCACCACCGACACCCCCCGCCCCCGGCATTTTGGGGACGCCCGAGGGTGGTTTAACCCCTTAGGGGCCGGGGAGATGGGTCGGGTTGTTCTCCTTGGGCACGGTGTCCCTCTTGGTGATGCCCAAATCCTTCTGCCCTCCGTGAGGTCTCCTCGGGGGTGATGGTGACAAGCTGATGTCCCCACTGTCACCACAGCCAGGCTCGGGTGTTGTCTTGTGGTGACAGGGTGGGGCGCTTGGTGATGCCCCACTGTCCCCCTGCACCCTGTTTGGGGTGTCCCTGGTCCGTGGTCACCCCAGCACAACGTGTCCCATCCTTGCTCCTGGCTTTGGACCCCAAGACCCTCCCCCTATTTGGACCCCTCTCCATCGATTGAGGGGTGGGTCCAGAGCAGGGGGAGTCCCAGGGGGGTGCCTGACCCACGGGGGGGCTGCTTCTGCATGGTCACATCCTGCCCAGGGGCTGAGGCCACCACAGGAGGGCATCACGGTGCAGCACC
>NW_008600407.1:649-2364 GCF_000691845.1 Merops nubicus
TCCCCACCTCTCCATCCCTGCAGGTCCCCACCTCTCCATCCCTGCAGGTCCCAGCTTGGTGCCACCACCGAACCTTCAGGAATGTCCTTGGGGTGATGCCAAGAGAGAGGCTGAGCCCCAGCCCCTCCTGGTGCCGTGAGCTCCATGCCCAGGGGGCACCCTGGCTCTGGGTTGTCCCAGCTCTTCAGAGGAATGGGAAGAAATCCCCGGGGCTTTCCTAGCCCGCCAGCCTTTCAAAACCCCTCCAGTGACCCCCCCACAGGTTTTCTAGAAGCAGCAGCATCATTTTTTTGTTTCATCTCTCCTGTCTGGAGGGTGCTGGAGACAACGCCGGTGAGTGGGTGCACTGGGGGGTTACAGGGTGCCCGTGGCCAGTGGCTCCCAGCTGAGCCTTGGGGACCTTGCAGACCAGTGACCTTCACGCCATGAGGGTTTTATTTTGGCTCAAATGGAAAAGAGCTGCAGGTGCTGCAGAGCATCATGAGGCTCCCCCCCAAATCCTGAACCATCCTCCCAGCCCCCAGAGAGTCAGGACCATGCTTGGCCACCTAAAAAGCTCCAGAGAAGCAGCCAGCCCCGAGGCCTTGGCCACAACCCTGCCAAAAGCATCTTGATTTTGGGGTGAAAAGGGAAAGTGGCTGTTCCCAGGGCCACCTCTGATGTGTGGGACCCATCCTGCTTAACTCCCCACTGGCTCTCCCCACAACCACTGCCTGGGGGTTTCCAGAGGTGGTGGGACAAGAGGCCATGGGCACTGCACCCCTTTAATTAGAGGTGACGAGGACATGCAAACGAGCAGGTTACAGCCTGTTCAGGGTGGCCCTGGAGGCTTTGGAGACACTCCTTGGTGTTTCCCACAGCTCGGTGTCAGGGCAAGCACTGGCTGGGGTGGGAGAGGGCAGGGGGGTCAGGTCTCCAAAAGTTATCCCTGCCCATGGACATGGTCCTCTCCAGGGTGGGGAATGCATCACTGCTGGTGGAGCATGAGGGAGCCTGAGCAGCCCAAGGACCCCAGTGAGCCCAAGGAGAGCTTGGAAGGGATTTATTCTGCTCTGGTTTTGGTGTTTGGGCTGAATTCCTCTGTGGGAAGAGCTGGTGTCTCCTTTGCCCCAGTGCTGCCCCTCCATCCTGCTTCTCACCCCTTCCCTACTGCTCCCAACATGTCCTGCCAGAGCAGCACCCTCTCCAGCAGCAGGATCTGACCCTTGGAACTTTCTTCCAGCCCTAAAACGCTACAAATCCAGGGGTGAGCAGAGCTCAGCCACCAAATCCCTCCTCCTGGGGGGGCTGAGGGACACAACTGGGTCTCGGTATGGTGGCCAAAGGAGCTCAGCAAAGCCCAGGAGCCCCAACTCTTCCCTCAAAGAGAATGAGCTGAGCTTCTCTCCTGGCTGGGGCAGCCAGACTGGAGACCCAAAGCCCTGGCTGATGGTGACATCAACCCATGGAACCCGTGAGATTCACCTTTAGCTGAGGAGCCTGGGGCCACGCCGGGGAGGAGGGTGGGGTCAAGGGGTACAACCAACGGTGTTTCCAGGGAAAAACACATCCTCACCCTCATCTTCCCAGGCCTGGTGATGGCTGGGGTGGCCCACGGGCGACGGGAGCACATGATGCTGAGCTGGTCGGGGGGAGGAGGGTGGGGGATGCTGAGGGGTTGTGGCGGTTCCCTTCCCGAGGTGATGTGTGGCTGAGTCACTGCTCCCAGAGCCCTC
>NW_008600408.1:0-2913 GCF_000691845.1 Merops nubicus
TTCCAAGCCTCAAACCACAACAGCTGAGTATCACTTTTTTTTCTCTATACTGGCATTTGTATTAGTGTTGCTGTTTCATCAAATTTGTTTCCATTTTAACCTGTCAGTCTTTTTGCTAGAGGAGGAGTCATCGGGTAACAAAGCAACTGCAACGGGTGAAATGCTGGGGTTTGAACCCTGAGCCCCCGAATTAAGGCTGACATATGGGTGATTCCCACAGCCCTTCATAAAGAGGTGGTGAGTTTGCCTTATAGCTTCCCCCAGGGTGCGGCCAGCCCTGCAGGGAGAGCCATAAAGGAAATGAGCCCCAGGGGGCCCCCCTTGAGTTGACCAAGGGCAGGCCCCAGGGGGCGGCCGGCCCTGCAGGGAGAGCCATAAGGGAAATGAGCCCCAAGGGTCCCACACTGAGATGACAAAGGTCAGGTGTCTGCCTGGGGATAAAAGCTGGGACCACTTGCAGGGAGTCAGGAGTGTCTGTCTGTGGAGTGCACTCCCCAGAGCTTCCTGGTTCAGGGCAGACCTCCTGACTCTCCCTGGAGCTGGGCCCCAGTCTGTTTAGACCTTTGTGAACATGGGCCGATCGAGTGAGAGTTGCCATGTGGGCACCTGTCTCTTATATGTTTAACTTGGTGTTCTGTCTGTTTCCCTTGCCAACTATGGGCAACCTCGGGTCTCTGTTTGTACCACCTGTTGTGGGCCGAGTCATGTCTTTTGTGGGATCGTTGGGAGCGGCATCAATTATGTACCAGCTGATTGACTTGTTTGTTCCTGCAGCGATCATTCATGGAATGTCCTTTTTGCTTACAATACAGTCTGTGTGTTGGTTCATCTTCCTGCTGGGTGTATCATTTTTGTTGGGCCTGGTCATTGGCAGAACAACGGGCTAAACATAAACAAGTTCTCTGGACTTCATCTGCCCAATTTTCTTTTTTCTTTTTTTTTTTTTTTTCTTTTATGTACTCTCCATATTTTATTACTTTTTTTTTTTTTGTTCTCTTTATAGGGCAGAACACATCCCATCCTAGTGTTATTTTCACATTATGTGTGTTTACTTTATTGTTTTTTTCATTGATTATTTTTTTCTTTTTCTTTTGTCTTCTTGATAATTTTGAAAAAGATATTTCTTAGTAGGTACTTTGCTTGCACAGGAAATGCACAATCGTCTGGATTCTTTATAGATAATTAATGCATAAAATTGTAGTGACAGTCAGAGGAGAAGGCAGGTAACCACAGGAGAAGGAGCAATAACACACTATCTATGGACATTTGTCTCAGCTTGAATGGAGCTGGAACTGCAAGCAGCTCATTACCGAGAATGCCCCATGTGTGAAATTTCTGCAGGCCCTCAAGAAGGTCATCTCTGTAACTGTTTCTTGACATGATGTTAACTGCAGTGCTCCAAATGTAGTTTTTTAGGCACAGTTGGTACGCTTATTATTGAAAATACTTATTTGGAGGATCTTTGGGTCTAATCAAATTCTTAGAATCCCAGTCGCTAAAACATAGTCCAGTTGTAGAAACTTAAGGAGACTAACCAGCTTGACATATAAACAGGAGTCAGCAGAAAACTTTGTAATGCAGTCTATTTCCACACAGCTCCTGGGAGAAGCAGAAGTACAGTGTTAACCCCAGCCCTGAACCTGTGGTCATGGACAGGCTCTTCCCACAGCTGCAACTAACACTAGCAGTGACCGCTCTATTAATGCTTTGGAGAACAAAGAAAGATGGACAAGGAAGGTTCGAGAGTAGCTGTGCTGTTTAAATGGTGTCAGTGGCAGACCGTCTCAGTACTACCCTTAGCAGACGCTGGGTTTCAGTGCTTTTCTCTCATCACCACACTGTATGGACAATATCTGTTCTAATCTTTGTAAGGCCCAGCCAGGGAGAAGAGCTGACTTGGTCCCGGAGTCTTTCCTTCATCTGCATTGTCCAATGCAGAGACCAGCTACAGGCTGTTTCCAAAACTGATGTAGCATGTGAAGGTTGGACCATTCTGGAAAGCATCCCTCAGATGATCTATACACCTGACTGTTGCGTATCAACAACGCAGCGACCTGCTTCAGGAAATGGAACGAGGGCCAATCCCCGGCCACTTGGACCACGTGCTCGCAGACACCAATATGGTGAAACAGCAAATGGCGTTTATTCGTGTTAAACAATGCTTTTTATAGCCTAGGTGTGCGACATCACTTCCGTCTGCTTGAGTTATAGGGTAAATACCATTAGCTGCCACGAGAGGGGGGTGTTCCCTAACTTTCCGTACAGCGCGATATCTTCCGAACGCCAGACCCTATCTGCAACATTTCCCCCCTCCCTTATGCTTAATCAATCTAGTTAAAAAATAACAGTTCTGAACAAATTTGAATAAAGATATAAGGCACAGTAAACAGGTGGTAAACAAATTTTCACAGTAGTTCAAGCACCATAACAATAATACTGAGTAAACAAATTTTCACAGTGGTTCAAGCACCATAATAATAACATTCTTTAGTCAATTCCTGAGTATTGCAATCAAATTTTTCAAGGTAGGAATTAAGGAGATTAATCACGGTGAATAGCTAAACTACGATTCGTGTCTAAATAGAAAAGAGCAAAGCGTGAAGTTATGAGAGTGCAAAAGATACTAAAACTACATAGCAAGCTAAAGAGAGCATAATATGTGTATAATACTTATACTTTAAAGCAGCTGTCGGCGGTTAAGAAGCAAAATGTCAACTTTTCCCAACCGACTTTTAACAAAGGCCACTACTCTATTTAATATGCAAGGCCCAAAAATTAGCGTCAGGAGCAACATGACAAATGGGCCAATCAGGGTAGAGACAAGGGTGGTCAGCCATGGAGACTGGTTGAACCAAGATTCAAACCATCCTTGTTGGGCCTCTCTTTCCCTTTTTCTTTGGGTTAGCCTGTCTC
>NW_008600409.1:0-653 GCF_000691845.1 Merops nubicus
CCCCTTTCCCGCTGTTCCTCGCCCAGTTTCTGTGCCAGCGTGAGCACTGCCAGGCCCAGGCTGGGTGGCACTGCCAGGCCGTGGTGCAGGCGGTGACCCCGGGGGGAACCATCCTCCTCCTCACCCCGCGCTCTCGCCCCCAGGCGACGGCAGCATCCGGCTGGTGAGCGGGACGGACGCCTGCCAGGGCCGGGTGGAGATCTTCTACCGGGGGGCCTGGGGCACCGTCTGCGACGACGACTGGGGCCTGAGCGACGCCAGCGTGGTGTGCAAGCAGGTGGGCTGCGGCCAGGCCCTGGACTACAAGAGCAACGCCTACTTTGGCTACGGCACGGGCCGCATCCTCCTGGACAACGTCCACTGCGAGGGCAGCGAGCCCTTCCTCTCCGCCTGCTACAGCCTGGGCTGGGGCATCCACAACTGCGGCCACCACGAGGACGCCGGGGTCATCTGCACAGGTACCCGGCCGAGCTGAGCCTTTGGGGTGTCCCTCGGGTGGGGAACGTCGAGGGAAGTGGGGAGAAACTTAGAATCATAGAATCCTTTAGGTTGGAAGAGACTTTTAAGATCATCTAGTCCAACCATTAAGCCAACACTACTAAGTCCTCTGCTAAAACAGATCAGAATCTGTCAGGGTTGGAAGGGACCACAAG
>NW_008600409.1:797-1768 GCF_000691845.1 Merops nubicus
CTGGATGTGACGCTTGTCACCCTGCTGGAGCTGGGGGGTTGGATGAGATGTTCTCCAGAGGTCTCTGCCCAGCCCACCATGCTGGGGTTCTGTGACATCCCAGTCTCCAAGGAGAATGCTGGTGTGCCCAAGGTCAGGCACGGCGCCAGGCTCTGTGCTGCAGGATCATCCTTCCTCCTTGTCTGCTGCCAGCCTGGTGCTCCGGAGCAGGCTGGGGGACATGGGGACACAGGCTGGGGCACGGCCTGGGCAGCAATGTGCCAGAGGAATGCAGGTGCCAACCTGCCAGCTCACCACACCACTGCCTGGAGCACGAGCTGCCCGCGTCCGGAGGGAGCGAGAGGCTGTGGGGGGCTGGGCATGGTGCCAGGCCTAGCTGGGCACCCTTCCCCTCCCGAAATGCTGCTCCTGCCACTCCCCACTGATTACCATCCATAATGTCCATAACCCCCTGAGTTCTCTCGTTATGGTGGCTAAGGGCAGGAGCAGTGAGTGCCAGTGCTTTCCCCCTCTCATTAACGAACAAAGGGGCTGAGGTGGGAGAAAAGGGACAATTTTCAGGCTGGTCCTTTCCTCCCTAAACATCCCGTCCCCTCTGGCACCTCTCCTGGGGCAGCCCCACTCACAGCCCTTGCTCCGTGGGGCAGGGGGCACGTGGAGCTTTAGAGCCCAGGAACACTGCCCAATGACCCCCTGGGCACGTGGTCCCACCTGGGCGCTTGGGGTGGGATGGAGAAGCACCATCCAGCACGCTGGCAGCAGGGAGGTGCAGATGGGCACGGTCTGTCTCCATCCCCATTGTCCTGGAGCACCCCCCCACCCCGGGTCTGCTCCCTGGAGTCAGCAGGTTCATGGCCTTGCAGCTGCTCCCCGTGTGTCACCCCTGTCCCCCCGTGTCACCACAGGGCTGGACACGTCCACCATCACATCCTTCACCACCTCGGTGGCCCTGGACTATGAAGAGACACTCA
>NW_008600409.1:1799-2213 GCF_000691845.1 Merops nubicus
CCGCGGGTGTGGGCGCCCCAGCCACTCAGCTCAGCCTGTGCCACAGCCAGGGCTGGGGGGTCCCTGGGGGGCACGGTGCCTCCTGTGTCCTCCCGTCCCCCCGGCACGGCCACCCCAGTGTCGTGCTGCAGGGAGGTGACGCTGCCCACGGCAGGAGCTCGCCGTGAGGCCACCGTGGTGCTAGATGCTGCTGGCACAGCCTGGAGCAGGGGCAGCCAGTGCTGGACCCCTCCAGTGCCCAGTGTCCCCACGCTTGTCCCAGCAGTGACAGACGGCAGGGACCAGCCCTCCCCAGCCACCGAGGTGCTCAGCACCGCCCTCCGCACCTTTGAGCAGGAAAGTAAGTGCACGGCCCCCCGGGGCTCCTCACCCCTGGGGGGCTACCTCATGGCCCCTGGGCTTGCCCCACAGCCC
>NW_008600409.1:2264-2826 GCF_000691845.1 Merops nubicus
CTTCCACATCCCCGGGGTTCACCCCTTCCTCCCAGGGCTCACCTCACATTCCCAGGGGATCTCCGGCACCCCACGCTCCCAGGGCTCACCCCGCACCACCAGGGACTTGCCCCGTGCCCCCAGATGTCCCCCACCTCCCCAGGACTCCCTTCTGTCCCCAGAAGTACCCCAGGGACATACACCCCCAGGGCTCACCCCACATCCTCATGGCTCTCCCCACGTCCCCAGGCTCCTTACATATCCCCAGGGGTTACCCTGTGTGCCCATGGTTCAACCTGTGTCCCCCGAGTTACCCCACTTCCCCAGGGTTACCCCATGCTCCCAGGGGTTCACCCCACACCCCCCAGGGGTTCACCCCACATCTCCAGGGGTTCTCCTCACGCTCACAGTATTCACCCCATGCTGCTTGGGAGTCACCCCACATCCCCAGGGTCACCCTACATTCCCAGGACCCACCCCATGCCCCCAGGGTCTCACCCCACAACCTAAGGGCTCACCTGATTCCCTCAGGGAATCACTCCCACATCTCTGGGGGTTACCCCATAACCCAGAGGCTCACCCC
>NW_008600410.1:0-1347 GCF_000691845.1 Merops nubicus
AAATCCCAGAGCAGGAGGGAGAAAAGGGAGAAAAATACAAACCCCCATGGGTTGAAGTAAGGAGAATTTAATACAAGAACACAGAAGGAACAGCAAACAACAGCAGTAACAATAGGTGTAACAACATATAACAAATTGTACAAAGAAAAGAGCCCACCACACGGGTTCCGGACAGCAAAACCATAGCTTGCATGCCCCCAAGCCCCGGAACCCCCTGGCCAGGAGTCCGCCACTGCTCCCGGCTCACCTGGCCCCTCCTGGCCCCAGCCCTGCACCCACTCCAGCCCTGCTGCCCGGGCACGGGGTCAGCCTGGCAGCGAGTGACCCCCGGCTGCTGCCTGCCTGCAGCTCCACACCAGCTTCAGGGGAAACCAGCCCTGGCCCAGCCCAACCAGGACAGTAGAGATGTCCCTACTTGTGTAGGGATGTTGGACCAGATGACCTCTAGAGGTCCCTTCCAATCAAAAACATTCTATGATTCTGTGAAATGTTGTCAAGTTGCACCAGGGGAGGTTTAGATTGGACGTTAGGAAAAATTTCTTCACTGAAAGGGTTCTTCACTTGTCAAGCAGTGGAACAGTCTGCCTAGGGAAATGGTTGGAGTCACCATTGCTGGAAGTATTTGAGATGTGCAGATGTGGCACTTAGGTACATGGTGTAGTGGTGGACTTGGCACTGTTGGTTTAGCAGTTGGACTCAATGATCTTAAAGGTCTTCTCCAATCTAAACAATTCTATGATTCTATTCTATTATTATGTCATTAACAGTTGATGTATTTTCCAAATACTTAATGTAGTTAGTTTCTACTCATTTAAGAACTTAAATCATTACCATATGCAACTACTATATTATTTAGGTTGCTCTTAGTGATGCTCTTGCATATGTAAATGCAATATATGTAAGTCACATAAGATTGCATTAAAAGGATATGAAGTTTTCAAAGTTAATACCTAAAAAAAAAAAAAGTAACATAATTAATTCATTTTTCAGTACCCTACCAGATGATACAAATTGCAATATTAATTCCACAAAGATATTAAAAAAAAATTATGTACCTCAAATCAGCTGATATGTTAACTCCTTTTAGTGAAACTTTCCTTAAAAATACCAACAATTCACAGAGGTTTTTGTAGCTTCACAATCAATTGACTTTGCAGAAGAAAATTATATAAACTGTGTGGATACTAATGTAACCAAAGTGTTGAGCCTACTTCCACAAAATTGTAATGTCACCTAAAATTTCATCACAGACATCAAAATCACCTGGTGTACCAGCATCAAGGGGTAGATTGCTATATGTCATAATGGGTATGATGTGCTTTTGTCAAGCAGAGGCTGTGCGGTTTT
>NW_008600410.1:1374-1874 GCF_000691845.1 Merops nubicus
GGGGCTGTGCGTTTTTTTTTTTTTTTTTGTTTGTTTGTTTTTTTCCCCCCCCTAGCATTAGTTACAAGTGACATCAAAATATCACTTTTGGGGGGGGATGTGTATAAAGCATACACACACAACTGACCTCTCTGCTCAGCTCACCTTACAGATCGTTTCTCACTGTTGGCACACAAGCTAATATATTATATGTTCACCATTTTGTAAAGCTGGTATTTTGATAGCAGTCCAGATGAAAAAAAAAATCCATTTTTTTTAGCAGAGAATTGATATATGTGTGTTCACAATGCACTAAATAGTCCTTACTTTGCTCTCTGCCAGTGCACACTTAAAATTATTAGGATTCATTCACAGACTAAAGCAGTTTACTTATGGTTTAGCCTGTCTCACCTGGGATGAAGGTGCTTGGAAGGTGTCAAATGCATCACTAGCAGAGCCCTTTCTACTGATTTGTACAGTGTACTGGTTTGGGGCGGGGGTGCTGGCTGGGATTGCGGGGG
>NW_008600411.1:0-12186 GCF_000691845.1 Merops nubicus
AAAAAAAAAAAAAAATTAAACTCCCAGTAAAATAAAATACTAACAGAAAAACATTTACATCCCTCCAGGTTTTCAATACTACCAGCTATATTCCTGGCACAAAGCCACACTGCTTATCCCAAACTTATCCCAGCAGAAATCCCAGAAAACGAGGATTGAAAGGATGTACAGGCTACAGTGATGCTCAGCTTGATATGCAGTGCCTGGGCTCCGGGAGGGAAAAAGGCTCCAAGCAGTTACTGCCTGCTCCTGCCAGCAGGTGAGGCAGAGGTGGCCACGATCCTGCCAGCAGGTAAGGCCAGGTAGTCCCAGCCCCATGAGCCAGCTGCTAGTGGCATGGTGACAAGAGCTACAGGAAACTTTTGCACAGCTAAGCAAAGGCAAATAAGAGACCAAAACTTACTTTAAGTCAACAGTGCTTCCCAAGGCACCTTTGGAGGAAATACAAGTGCTGAGCTGCTTTATTATATACGTCTTTTGAGTGAAGGCTCAGTCTAACTCTTCCTTATTTTTATAGGCTTACCTGAGATTGTGAGCAATGTCTGAAAGTATGACTTCACTATGTCACTGAAACTGGAAGGCAAAGACAAAATACAAATTCTTCTGCATTTTAAAAATCTTAGCACATATAAACCAAAAAATTTTTTGAGTATTTGAAGTTGGCCATAGTTCATTGTGATCCCTGCCAGCAAAAGCAGGTATCTGACTAAGGTCTCTGTGTTGACTGAGTACAGATGACAATAATATACCAAATGTTAAGTTTCTCAACACAGTCTTTTCATTTTTAATGACAAATGTGAAACAAAAATTTATAGAGCTGCTACATAAGTACATGAAAGATGTTTAAGGATTTAACAACATTCACTTTAATAACACTTTAAAAAGCTATGGCATAGCTTAAACATCTCTAAGTTACTTCTAAGTTCTACCTAACAAATTGAATAGGAAATCTTTTTTAAATTAAGAATTTCCTGAAATTGCATATACAGTCTGAATTCATGCATGCATATCGTCACTTGAAGGCTAATACTGGGCAGTCATTTTAACAGCATACCACAGATCCTACCACACATATTCAAGAATAACAAGCATGCTGAGCAGAAAACTTAGAGCCCTGTTAACCTCTCCTTAATGTGAAAGAGATAAGAAGAAAAAGGTACATGAGAAATGTCACGTCACTGCTGTTAAGCTTGTCTTGTGGAAAGGCTTGTCTAATGCCTACTGTGTACATTGCTTAGAATGCTTAACAAAAAAAGAAAATTAGTTCTTGCAGACCCAGCTGACTTGCTCCCTCCCTCCCACGTGCCATCAGCTTTGCAGGGAATTGAATGGCAAGCTGCAAAACACCAGTCCTGATGGGAAGCTTTGGCCACTTGTTTCCTTATAGACTGTATCTCTGTATATGTAAGCAGAAGACATTCAATTCCTGCCACTTCTCCATCTACTAGACAGAAGACCTTTCCCCTCTCAGTTACAGCCTCTGCTCTTGACTTTTAGGAAAATGTGTGTGCCTTCTAAAACAAATTTTGTGATTTTTCAGCGAAGAAACAACAAAGACATGGATTGAAATAAATTTGGATGGAATCTCTTAGAAAATTTTCTATAGTGAAAAGAAAAGTATTCCCTACATTCCAAGCTCTATTTGCAGGTAAACTATTACTGTGCTGATAAACAGGTATTTCACAGTTTCAACTATGGACCTGCATTCCCTTAAGATGTATTTTCACAGTTTAGTTATTATTATTACAATGTGAAAACACTGAAGCCAAATACAATAGGAATTACCCTTGATATAATTTGCAGGAATTCTTTGTCATGTACATAAATTAGTAATGCTATTAGGACAGGAATATTCAATAACAGTAGTCAACTTTAAAATTTTTACACAGTAAAATTTACATTAACACAGCACTAACTTTGCATTTTTAAGAACCTAGTAATCAGTGATGAAGAACTAATCCACTGAAGTGGCTTACACTATGTATTAAGGTGCACATTCAAGTGGGCAGCTATTTCTGAAAGCTCCAGTTCCCAGTCAGATCTAGTGTAAAATCTCACTAGCATTAGGAAGGATAAATGCACACAGAACACACATGCATTGCATTTTGCATGGTGAATAAAAATAGGCAAACAAATGCTCATTCCTGTGGAGTTCTGTAGACTGCTTTTCCACGGGAACATGAAGAAAAGTTTGCAAAAGCATGAAAAAAGGTTTGGCCATTTATTTGCCTTGTGCCTTTGAAATTCATCCAATATTCAGTTACTACAGAAATTAGCTCTCAGGGCCAGTATCTTCTCAGTAAAGTTACTGTTAGTATCAAAAGCATTTTGACTCACTAAGAAAAAATGACCATATCTTAAAATTTTAATTATTTTTCTTATTTTTTAAATCTCTATATTTCTTACAGGCTTCAGATAGGCGCCACTTCCTCTATAATACAGAGTGCATGTACCATGGAGACCATACACTGTAAAGAATTCCCACACGGCCAAGTAAAGGCATAAGCAGGGCTGTGACCCTGATATACAGTGGGAACGGTGGCAGAGATCCAGTTTGTAGAAGAATTTGCTGTTTAAGAACCTGATTAACCTTTATTTAGTAGGTACTGGATAGAAAGGGATTATCATTCTACTTCCCAGTAACTTCTTGTGTTGATTTTGCAGTGATATGACTAAATTTGTGGTTTCTCTAAATGCAGTACTCTTTTTTGATTTTGTTTTTATTGGTGTGACTTTTTAGGGAGACTGATAAATATTCACTTTAAAACCACAGCCTCTACAGGCATAATTGACTTGTTACTAGGCTGCTAATTACTGCTGAAATTAACAGTATCATACAAGATTTAAAAATAATTATATAACATTCAGGGGTAAAGATTACATTTACTGACACATAAGCAAGTAAACACAATCAGAATTATTCTGCCTACAACACTCTCTTTGAGGTCCAGGGTCAAAACTCAAGACCACAAACTGTCCCATCAACATTTTTCAGACTCTGCTGGCTTCAGGTCCCAGAGGGGCCAGGCAGGAGGTGTGGAGGAGGACACAGAAGGATAGGATACAATTTATCTGCATTTTACTGTATATCAGCTAATCAAACCACACAAGCTTGCCCTACTGCTAAAGAATACAATCAGGGTACAGAAAGCTTGCCTTTTGTGCTCTTATCTTCTTTGTGATTTTGAGTAAAAAAGTTTTGAGCATAATGTATACTAAGGAAATATATCAAGTTCTGCAAGATCTTTTGTACAAAAAGATGAGTTTCTCATCTCAGTTGCTAAGGTCTCCCAGGTAAAGACAGCAGAATGGATGAGAACAGACATAGTTCTGATCCAGAACAGAAACTCCCAGGTTACCACGTTATTCTGGCCTTTTTATTAAAATATCTATATATAGGAATTCCCTGTACTTACAAATCAATTTTTATTAAATGAATTATCACCTCTTTACTGAATTTTATATATATAATTCCCTATTATCCCAAATGTAGGTATACTACTGTCATAGGTACAGTAAGAAATAAATTAATTAAAAATTCCCAACTTCTACCAAAGCATACCTCTATAGTAGTTTTTCCTTGTAGCCTTAATTCATATATTTCAAGCACTGTATAGCCACCGAATTGCTGCTTGCCTTAATTCATGTATTCAATTCAAGCACTTTATAGCCACTGCATGACAGCTTTCCTTTATATCTTCATATTTATAATCAATGTTTGTAATTGAAACGCTGTATTTACAGGATCATAAAAGCATATTCCTTTATAAAGTAAAACACTGCTCTCAAAGACTATTCTAAGCTATTTTAGACTATTTTAAAACTATTAAAGACTATTTAAAGACGATTTTAAAAGTAGCTAGGCATAGAAGATATTACAGTTAAGTTGAAACTGCATTTTGAGTGAATCTTGAAGTAACTTTTTTCAGACAAAACTGGAGTGCAGATGAAAAGGCTGGGCATAACAGAAAATGGTCACCATTCCTAAATCCATTGCTGATACAGCAAAACTCTAGCAAGCTCATCAATACATTGTGTGCACGTTCTCCTAATTCCAGCCTTCCATTCTGTCCACGCTGTGCAAAGGTAAAGCTAAGGCCCAAGTTTTTAATACAGATGTGCACATTGCTTTGGTTAGGCTATAGGGCTTAACTGAATCAAACTTTAGTAGACCCAAAAGATTTAACAACTGTGAGAGACAACACCTAGCTCTTTTGGACTGTGGACTTTGGTCTGATTTCAGCAGCCCATTAGCCTCCTGGGAACTTGTATCTCAATGAACATCAGAGGAAGAAGCCAAAGTAAGCAACTGTCTTTATAAAATAAGACTTACTCTCTAAGGTCAGTTAGGTCTGGCAATGTGAAGCACAGCACTGCTTTTAAAGGCCAGGACACAGACACTTAGCTGAGGAAAACTGAGATAGCTCAATTTGAGCGCTAAAATCTCTCTATAGATATATAAGTATATACAGTTTGACATGGCTGTTTAGTCAGTGCTCTTGGTAGCCTGGGAACACAAGCAGTATGTAGTAGAAACAGACACAGCCTCACCAGCTAGCTAAAGCAGGAAGTCCAATAATGTAGTCCCCGTGCAAGATCAACATCTCTTCACAGATAGATAAAATTGGAGGGGCGCTCATTCTTGCTTCCAGTTATCCTCTTAGTTCTAAGAAGTTTTTTGGAATAAACGTTCATTTGAATTTTAAGTAACACCCTTTAAAGCCACCATTTATTACCCAGCTCTCTAAAGGACAGTTAACACCTCAAAATGCTACAGTATTAATTATGTATATAAATCACTACACAAAGGACACACAGTTAATTTTAATCATTAATTAATTGTTTGCTGTTTTCATTACAAAGACTCAAGGCTTAATTAAGTACCACAGGAATAGTCTTTCATGTTTTCTGACAGACCCTGTCATAGATGAAAGTGTTCAGAGACTTTCTTCCTCCTCTCAATTAGGCTTACGTCCTCTACAGTCATCCTTCAATTCAAGGCACTGTAATAAGGGATATTAAGAAAAACTGCATGGAGATACACATGACAGATCTAGCTACCTGCAGTTGACCACATATACCCAGAACTCTCCCCTTAAAGCCTCTGAGACTATTGAGTACTTCTTCAAACAACTGAATGCTACTGTAACGCTATTTATGCTGCACATGGCAGAGCTACAGCACTTATTTTCCAGCTTCTCTGAAATTTTCAGAATATCAGAAAGTCTTACACGGTCGAGGCTCCTGTTCCAATTAAAATTCATTGACTTTGGATGCCTACACACTGCCAGAAACTCAACCTACACATTGCTGTTCAGGTAATTTATTAAAAGATATTGCAGCTTCTTTTGCTAAAGAGTAAAGGATAAAACTGTGCAGATAGCTATATATGAATAACAGCTCCAACAGCAGAAGTGATAATTAATTTAAAATAAAACAGGGAGGCACTGTTAAACCAAGGTAAGTGTGTTCATCCATGACAGCAGTTAGGCTCCACCGGTTTCTAAACCAGTATCATTAAACTGGTATAATTTGTCATACAAGCAGTATGATAAAGCCTCAGATAAAACTTTTGCCTTCTCACTAAAAACTTCACATAAGCAGTTAATAGATACAACTTTCTTGTTCTGGATCATCTAGGAGGAATCTTACCTCACTGTTTTGCTAGAATTTAGCTTTTCCAAACATCAGTTGTCAATGCAAGCCCTTCAGCTGCATCTCAGTTCTCTCATGGAACAAAGATTATAAAAACAGACACATGTAAAACAGGGGGAATTCCTTCTTATTTCAGAATACTGTTCATTTATATTCACTAAATTAATTTACATTCAATATATTCATTTTATGATTTATTTTATTATTTCATAACCCGTAGTATTCAGTCACAGGAGGTGCTAAAGGCTATGGCAAGCAAATCAAAATTATTAATTCTGCCACAAAGAGGCTACTAAGCCAAAAACATATTTACTGACACAGTCTTGAACAAACAACGAGCTGATGAATGTGAGAACCTAACATACATGGGCACAGATGAGGAATTTACAGTGATGAGCTACTCAGCTTCACTTTTAGCCCAGGAAGAGTGCTCAGTACACTCCTCCAGGATCTCCATCGCATGCACAGGAGTCTAAGCTTTTCTCCAACCCTCAGATAGTCAGTCGAGTTCTGTTGTTATTTATTTCCCATGTAAACAGGGAATGCTCTGGGAAATATACTTCATTTAATGACAGCAAAGCAGAGAAGAACAAGTTATCTCTTAAAAGCAACATGAGCACTAAAAAGAAACTATTGAAATTGATGCTATTCAAGTTTATACTTAGGCACCTAGTAAGCATTCAGGGATAATCAAACTTAGAAAAGCAAAGAATAAATGCAGAACTAAAACTTAGAAGTGCACATTTAACTGACCAAGAACAAACCATTCACCTTGAGGGTTCTATTTAAACATCAAAAGGATATTTGTATTTTGGGCACCAGTTTATGTATTCACTGAAAGCATCATCTCAGCATGACCATGCATGGGTGAGTCTCACCAGGCCCTGCATTTATTCTCAAAATTATTCTAGAGCAAATATGCTCCATTTATTATATAACCTTTTTCTCTTCCCTCGGGGCAACATCAGAATGCTTAATGTAGCCTCTGGGTTTCTTTTTAGGCTAATGAATCATCGCTAATAAAGAACAGAGCAGCCTGCAGCTCTGTTGATTGAAAAACCTGTTGATTAAGACCAAGAACAGAAAAATAGTAGGCTTCCTACTTTTTACAGTCTTTCCTCCACTGATGTAGTAAAAGATTAGACAAAATTGTTCAAGTCTTGACATTTAGTTTTGCATGAAAGTAAGCAGATGAGAATCAGAATATGCAACAGAAGCTGACTTACTGAATAGGATGGTTTTTAGCTGGACATTTTCCTTACTACAATTATGAAACCATACTGCTTCATGGAAGTAATGAATGAAAACAAATGCAGTGTGGTAATTGTTTCTATTTACAGCTCTGTTTATATTGAGACCAGCCTATACTTTGTGGCAATGAAGTTTAAACTGTCAGTTGATTAGTAATAGAGCAGTTTCAAGAACTTTTTTTTTACTTCTTTCACATCACATATATAGAACAGTTTAAATAATTATATGTCTACATGATTTAAAAAAAAAAAGTGTTTCTGGTTTGTTACTCACAACAGGAGAAAAAAAAAGAAAAAATTATTTGCATCTTAGATGAATATCTGTTAAGTTTAAAATAAGTGTCTGTTACAGAAAATCATCAAAAATTTTATTTTGATTAAGAATTAAGGTCACAAAGGCAAGAAACACCACAATGGAATTCTAGGCACATCTGTTCACTCATCTTATCTATTTTTCTTCTGAAAAAACACATATTTCTTCCAGGCATCACTCAGCTCTATCAATGCAAGATACAAATCAAAATAAGGGAAAAGCTGAAATGTGGAAAATTCTCAAGGCAACTGGCTGCAGAATCATAAATGAGGTAATAGAAAGCTGCTAGGAAACACACCGTAGGAAACATTCTGCATTGGCAGAAAAAAAGAAAAACAAACAAAAATGAATGTGCCAGATGAGGCAATTAGCTCTTTCCATCTGCAACTTCTGTGTTATCCAACCCTTCTAGGTGATCTGAATGCTGCAGGTGAAGTGATTAGCAATGAAAGAGGTAAAGCTGGCATGTAAAATCTCAACATTAAGCTTTAGGGTTATTTGCCTACTGCTGTCAACGGACAGTTTATACTAGTTGGAGCAATCATGACAAATTCTTTTTCAAACACATTGGCTTTCACTGCAGGGATCTGGACAAAAAAAAACAGTAAAATGAGGCTTGTTAGGCATAGCTGGAGACTGAGTTTATCTCATAGGAAGTCATCTCTATAGCTGTTGAAGTTAGCAACTTAATTTGCTTTGAGTTTAAAAATTAAAATTAATGGCAGCAACAGAAAACAATTTTCAGCTCAATTTCAGCATAATGAACAGGAGCTGCATACATAAACAACAAAAGTGTTTTGCATTTTAAGATTACATAGCGAAGTTGATTCTCCAGCAGTTCTCCAAATGGAATTCTCATTTCAGTCAGTTACAGATTGTTTACTCCATTGCTTTTTGAGCCTTCAAACACCACTGGATTTAATTAATTAAACAAATAAGCAACAGTTTGATTAATCAAGTGCACATGCAAAAGCCATTGAAAAAACAGGATGAAGGAAAGCTTCCCAGCAACTTCAAGAGGCTTTGTGAGACCTCATCAATAATTGTCTTTAATTTATTTTCCTGATAGACCAAGAAGAGAACTGAGATTCTGAAGATATGTATCTGTATGCAACCACACCTTTATCACAGAATCTAACAGCCATCTAGCACTTCTCAGATACAACCCAAGCAAAACATTGACTGAGCTCTTATACCTGTTTTAAGAAGGCAAAACAGAATCCACAAAAAGCAACAGCAGGATTCATGTCAGCAGGCATCTACACCTCAGTTAGTTCTTTAGACTCCTTTATAGCCCATGCAGAGAAAAGAGTCCATCTGAAGTATCTCCCTGAACAAGAAGTGGTACTCATTGGCCGCCAAGCACAGAAGAATCCTTGATAGTTCAGAAGTAGATTTCTAAAATTAGGCAATATGAATTTCAGCCCTAGGCAGTGCCAGAGAGAAAAGGGGAGAGAGAGTGAGCAGATGTAGGAGGAAAAGGTGGAAGTTGCCTGCACTCATGTTCTGAGGACAGCGAGACACATTGAAGGAAAAAGTGATATATTGCTAGATGTCAACCTAGACATTCAAAACACCTGCTGTTAATACTAACCAAGGACTGCAGTTAGGATAAGTCTGAAGTCCTAAGGATTTAGCTTCTGCCTAGACATTTAGCAAAACACACCAAAGAGTGAGTGAATGGCACCCAACATCTTACTTGGGACAGCTTGCACAACCACCACTATTGGTCTGCCCATGCAGAGGAAATGTCTGGATGGCTCTTGAATCACCTCCTGAACCACTTTTTCAGGTAAATTGTCATTGATCTTGATTTGTCTTAAAATGCCAGATTCTAAACTACAGAAGCTCAGGAGCTGATTCACTAACAGGTCAGTCATCTGAGCAGGGGGCACAAGCTTACAACCAGGACAGTTCTCATTATTAACTAAATCATAGGGTAGAAATGTGATTGTAAGTACTTAGCAATAATAAAACCCAAAGAAAGGTGCATTTCCATGCCTTCAAAGCTTTCAAATAGGTCAAATTCCTGCACATATTGCGCTATAAGCACAACCAAGGCAGATACTATTTGGGCAGATATAAGAATAAAAACCAAACTCATGTGATGACATGCACAAAAAAAAGAAATTAAATTACTTTAAAATTGCTGAATATACTGAATACAACCAATGGTGTACAAGTGACATGGAAGGAAAAAGAAAACACCTCTCAAAATTACAGTTCACTTAAAATGACTGACACTGATTATGACAATGACATGAAACTACAATGCATGAAGAAATATTCATCCTACAAAAATTCTTCATATTAATATAATTAGGCTACATTCATATATCAATAACTGACAACACATATTTCTTCCAGCTAAGTGGCTTTAAATAACTTCATAGAAAACACAATGAATGTAGGTTACTATGGTGATTGTGCAATTCAGGAATAATTGGTTTATAAATAAACAAACATATTTGATTCTTCAACCTGAAGCTCAGAAAAGGTTTAGTAGCTGCTTTGAACTTCAGTATTCCTGCTTAAAGTCCATGGCATACAGAGGAAACTAAGACCTCCTCAAAGTGAGTAATGCATTAAAGTGGTCAGTCCATGATGCTGAAAAACGTATGAAACCATTCCGCTCTGCCCTCGACGTCTGCTGCCTGATAGTATTTGAAACCTATGACAAAAAATACAACACAACTTGCCTGCTAATTGATATGACTGCATGTAACTGATCAATTTTCAGGCGTGGTATTCCAGGCTTTGATCTCCCCACCACGGCACAGACAGCATAAGGCCCAAGCAGTACAAGTGAGAAACTCCTGGAAGAGCAGGAAACTCCTGTGGCCTGGGGACTGAGTCTGTTCCTTCTATACGAGCACTGTCTCCCTGTCCCAACACTCTGCAAGGCAATACTGTCCCTTGTCATAATTACAACACAGAAGGACAGATGCTTAGTTAATTAACATGAGGCAAACATTACTGATTTTTTGCAGAACTGAAGTGTTTTATCCTGGTTTGTAAAATTTATGTTTGTTGGCTGGATGAAAAATGTCGAAATCTTTTTCACACAAGTAGGAGTGGTTAATTATTTCAAAATTTCTGTATTTTCTTCCAGCTTTGAAAGACGGTATTTTTCCAATTCTGCAAATAAACAGATGTCAGTAATACCATAATTAGTAATTTCTATAGCAGAAGCATCTGAACTCTCAGTACTAGTGGGTGCCAAGAACCAGTACAGAGGAGATGGTCTCTCAACCACAGGATCCAGAAAGTCACAAAACAATCCAATCTGTGTTTGAGTATGAGGCATACTGGTAAGTGTAGATGATGAAAATGTCTCCGTTGCAGGTGGGGTTTTTTCCCTCATAGTTTGTTTTCTAATTTTACTTTTAAGCTAAGAGCACAATTAGGGAATACAATTCCATCAATATTTCTTGTGTTCAACTGTGCTTCTTCAGTCCAGGCTCATTATCACAGCCTGAGGATGCACTCTTGCTGATCCTCATTCCTGATACTCAAGATCAGAATCTCCTGTTTGCTTCTATTTACTGTCAGTCAAGAGGCCAAAGTCCTTATAGAGCATTCTGTTTCATCATTGTTAATTTTAAAGCTGTTTACTGTCTCTTTTGTTAAGAGTAAACATCACTTACAAAATTGCAGCAAAAAAAGGCATAACAAAACATTTCTCAAACAACCCAGTTGGTATCAGAATCTTATTTGCAAAACACTCACTTGAAGTTATTAAATTGAAAGCTCTATTGTAACACTGAGATTCACGGTATATAAACACCTATGAAATAAAGAATGCATCCCAGCAGGATCCTTATAGGAGAGGTAAATACTTATGAGCAAATAGAGTACCTTGCAAAGGATTATATAGACAATCTGTGGCACAGATAGAAGCAGATCTCAAATTTCCTGAATTGAGACTACACACTTTTCCTGTAGACTGTAAGATTTATTTCTGCTTACCCAGAATAGGGCTGTAATTCCACTACAGTTTCTGGGAAGACCATAAAACATCACCAGAAAATAAGCTGTTCAGAATACAAAAGACTAATATGTAAGTGGAAAGTTAATGCTGGCTTAATTTAGGATATTTATTAAGTAAAACTGGTTTAAAAATATATTAATTATTACGTGTTAAGGTTTACTCAGCCTCCACCTGTATCCAGTTAAAAAAAAAAATCAAAACTAACAAGGAAAATATTTTTTGCCTCTCACCTGCTCTTTCCTTTCTCCATCCTCAAAATCCAGAAATCCAACAACCAAACCTACAACATTCTTGTGTCAGAACAATTAGTGATTTATGGACCAGTGGTACTGCAGGGAATCCACAAATCTGCACGATACCCTTGAGTGCTGGACACGCTGTTAAAATCTCTCTGAATTATGTGAGAGATATATAAGATCTCATGCTACCAGACAGTTCCCTACTGGGTACAAATGTGAGGAAAATTAATCAAATGCCACTCTCCAAAGTGGAAGTAAATTCTTTCGTGTGACTCAATAGCCACCTATTTAAAATGACAGTACTGGATTAAATTAAACCTCTCAATGATATTTTAGATCCATTTGTTTTAGTGTACATAACGTACTACATCTCTAAGAAAACAGCAAGCCTACACTAGAAAGTATGAATCTGTGAAATTCAGGTTATCCTTGGCCCTCCCTGGTTTCAACTCTAACATCATAAAGCACATAGAAAAGACCAAGGAGGAGAGTCTGATACAATAGCAAAGTTAAGCTCTTTAGTATTTTATAACTAAAGCAAAATTCAATCTTTATCAATCAGTTTGGTAAGGATACTTTCAAAAGCAAAGCACAGTTCTCCATTTGTCCCGATCCGATGTCGGGGGAGGTTTCGATATGATCCCAAGAGGCGAGATTAAGACACAAACGAGGTCAAATGCTGTATACCCAATACAGTTTTTTTTACAAAACAAGAAAAATGTTACAAAAGAGTAGCGA
>NW_008600412.1:0-964 GCF_000691845.1 Merops nubicus
AAAAAAAAATATAGAGGTCTAATAAATTTAATTACTTGTAACTGTAACGGTTTTGGTGTGATTTCTAGAAAATATTCCGAGTGGCATTCCAGGAGGGAATACAGTGTGAATTATTTTCATGATGGTCTGTAATTAGAATTAGCTGTAACTTCTCACTTAACCCTTTTTGTTAATTTTTTTTTTCCTTGCTTAACCCTTTGTTATTCCTTCCCCCCCCATTTGCCTTTCTGATCCTGCTCCCTGAGCTGAAATAGTTTAAAATAATTGGAGAAGGGCTCGCAGAGCTTTAATTTTGTGTACAACAGGCACCCTTTAACACCCCTCCAATGTATTAATAACCTGGTCTGTTTGCCTAAAGGCTTAAGCTGAAGTTTGCTCCTGGGTCTACAGGAATCCAGGTCAGTCAACTGAAAAATTTGGGCAAAAATTGCCTCAAAATGTGTACTTCAAGCTACAAGTGAGGGGCAAAACCTTGAAAGTTTTGGAGCAGCCCAGGGAAAAGTTTTGGTAGTTGGCACTGGGTGTGTGAAATGGCTGCCGAGGAGGGGTGGGTGGAAGGTGACGGCGGGGCCTGCACCCGAGCAGGGAAGGAGGGAGAAGCTCTGGGGCTTTTTAAAAAGAGAAGCTCTGGGGCTTTTTTTTTTCAGGGGGGGGATAAAGCAGGTAAATTACAGGGTGATGTAGCAGAGGAGCCCGAGTCTGTTCTGGCTGGTGGTGTGACCAAAAGGGGTGGAGAGGGAGGTTGTACCTAGGGGGCAGGTGGGGTGAGACCCCCCCAACGCCAGTGGGTGTGAGGGGAAGAAATGGCGTTTTATTGAAAAATGGGACAGGATTGAGGGGATAAAGGTGCTGGCAGCGCAGGTGATGTCAGAGGGGGGTCAGGGCAGCCGTGGCCGAGGGACGTGGCTTCAATCAGAGCAGGATTGAAGAGGATCCCGCCGAACCCCGGGCACGCGGCGGCACC
>NW_008600413.1:0-2491 GCF_000691845.1 Merops nubicus
GTGCCCGGGCAGGGCAGCGGCGCCAGCAGCTGGGGGAGGCCGTGCCAAGCTCCGGGCTCCAGGTCGGCGAGCCAGGGTG
Source organism: Merops nubicus (assembly GCF_000691845.1). Classification (NCBI taxonomy): domain Eukaryota; kingdom Metazoa; phylum Chordata; class Aves; order Coraciiformes; family Meropidae; genus Merops; species Merops nubicus. Next base: position 80 of record NW_008600413.1, read on the forward strand.
GCTCCTTCTCCAGGAAAAACCTGGGGATGACCACAGAAGCTGAACTGCTCTGAGTTCTCAGTGCAGTGCTGAGCCAAAGGGATAACGTGGCACCATGATGTATAAAAATATCACACAGAAGCACAGAAGGGACCTTGGTCCTGGACACAAGAGCCTTACCCAGACACAACAGCCAGCTCTGAATTCACCCTACAGGCCAACAAAGTGATTTGGGATAGGAGTTCAAACAAGAGGCTCCCAAATGATCAAAGACCAGAAGACAATCCTGACAACCTGATCTGTAAAGGTTGTTTCCTATTCCGTGCATCAGGAGGAGGGAACCAGATCACTGCAGGGGGTATTTACATTTGGCAAAGATACCAAAGGGAAAAGAACACAGTCTCATCTGGCTGACAAAGATAAATTGAGATCCAGTGGCTGGAGCTGAAAATTAAACACATTTTCAACCTTGAAATAAGATGCAAGTTCACAGCAGAATGTGGAAACAACTGCTGCTAGGGCCACTACTGTTTGGATTCTTCTGGGAGGGATGAGCTGCCTCCCTGGGCAGAGGCTGCTGAGGCAGGGTGCTGCAGATGTCCTCCCCTGCCCCTGTGTGCGAGGGGAAGTGTTGCCTCAGCCATCCTGCCCCCTCCAGCTGCTCCTGCAATGCCAGGGAAGAGACAGTTTCACTGTGTCCTCCACACCTGCAGCTCCGTGGCAGGACACGGGCTCCAGGCCAGGGGCTGCTGGAGGCCTGCAGTGGACACCAGGGCTCTTGTCCCCAGCACCCAGCTGGCCTGATGGGCTCTGGACAAATGCTGCTTCCTCAGCAGCTTGGCCCCTTCCAGGACAAAAGGCAGGATGGGGCTGATGAGAGCAGAGCTCTGAGCTGGGCTCGTCCCTTGTGGTCATGCTGATAGAGGACTGAGAAGGAACAGCCCCAGGATGTAACAGCAGGGGGTGGAGGTTGCTGTTGCTTTCTGCACACCAAGGAGGCCCAGAGCATGTCTCGCCTGGTCGGCTCTTGGCGAACATGAGTGGTACCTCAGGTTCCTGGGCAAGCCACAGCAGCACCCACTCTGTGGCTGCTCCACACTGGAAGGCTCTGCTCTCCTCCAGTTCTTGAGGTTAGACTAGATGGTTTCACTGTTCCTCTGGCCAAGACCACATAGAAGGTTTGCAGCTGGGAAAAGCCATTCTGAAGAGATGATGGAGAAGCTCCCAGTTGCTTCCTCCTTCTATGTATCTAGTTTCAGTGCTGCTCTGGCACTACAAAATTCCTGACCTTCCACTGAAACTGTCGCTTGTTTGTTACTTGGTGTTATCTCAATCAAGCCCTTTCTCATCAGCCAGCTGCCTCTTAGTCTTGCTCTTCTCCCCACGGGGCTCTCAAGTCCAGTCCCAGTGCTGCTCTGGGCAGGGCTGTGTGGCAAGGACAGGAGGCAGCACTGCACGAGTGGCTCATGCTCAAAAACTTCAGGAAGCCACTGAAGGCCACGTGCTCAGACCTTACACTGTAAAGCCAGTCAGATTTTTCCAGACCCAAGGAAGAGGTGATGCTGGGTTTTAATCAGCAGGTAATGTGCAGCACCCTCTTGGGGCTCAGCAGCAGGAGCTCCAGAAGAGCCCTCCCTGTGTTCCACCCCTCGACGCAGCAGCCCTGGCTGCAGCCTGGCTCCCCCATGCCGAGCACAGGCTGGGCAGTCCCAGCCACCCCGAGCACCCTGCACAGGGCCACAGGCACACCACGAGGGGCACACAGCTGCGGGGTCTGGGGACAGACCCACACCGGCCGGGCCCGCACCGTGGGGCCCAGGGAGCACCACACAGCCATGGGGCCCAGGGAGCACCACACAGCCATGGGGCCCAGGGAGCACCACACAGCCATGGGGCCCAGGGAGCACCACACAGCCATGGGGCCCAGGGAGCACCACACAGCCATGGGGCCCAGGGAGCACCACACAGCCATGGGGCCCAGGGAGCACCACACAGCCATGGGGCCCAGGGAGCACCACACAGCCATGGGGCCCAGGGAGCACCACACAGCCATGGGGCCCAGGGAGCACCACACAGCCATGGGGCCCAGGGAGCACCACACAGCCATGGGGCCCAGGGAGCACCATGTCCTCCCCTGCCAGCCCCCCAGCCCCCTCACCCGCCCCAGAGCTGCGGGACGCCGGCGTGGCACTGCTCGAGCCCTCTGGCACACCACGGGTGGTCATCATGTGTCCCAGGCCACAACCCTCCAGCCCACCCAAGAGCCAGCACTGGCTCCAGCTCCGCACCCTGAGCAGCAAAGCCCCTCGTGCTGCGTGGTGGGCTCTCCGTGCCATGCTGCCCCAGCCCCAGGGACGCCCACGGGGAGCAGCAGCCGCGCTGCAGGCGTCATGAATCTGCAGGGCTCCCTGCCCAGGCAGGGCCAGGGATGGC
>NW_008600413.1:2601-4361 GCF_000691845.1 Merops nubicus
GGGGAGGCACCAGGCAGCCCTGTCCAAAGGTGAGGATGTGCTGGAAACCTCCACCCAACAGAACGTGGACACAAACCGGACGCGTGGTGTGATACGTGGACCTCACACACTGGCCAATAGGCACACGAGTCCTTGGAGCAGGGAGGACACAGCCAAACCTGAGATTAAGGGTCCTCCTAGACACAGTGAGAGAAGGCAGCATCACCTGGGTAGGATTTTGCACTGCAGAGGTCTGGGACGAACCAAGGCTGCACCTTCACCCATCGGGACAGGTGTTGCACACCAGCATGTCCAGGACAAGAACCATGATGGAGGAGACACAAGCTGGTGGCCCTGGCACAGCCACAAGTGCCACACCTGGCAGTCTCAGCTGCCAGCTCTGGGGCCAGGACAGCCAACAGGCACAGGCAGGGTCCCTGCACAGGGATCTATGTCCTGCCATGCCCCAAGGAGAAGCCAGGCACATCTGTGCTCTGGGTGGAACAGGGGCCCTCAGACCCACCACACCCAGCGCATCCAGTCACCAGCACCCCGTGAGCTCGCTGCCTGGTGCCTCCCATGCAGGAGAACCCTGACAGTAGCCACAGGCCAAAGAAAACTTAGCAGCACCCTCTTGAAAGTAGGATGGAATCGCTGCTCCCACCACAAGGCTCTCACACCAGCCGTGGCACTGGGAGCCAGGGAACAGGCTCCCACACCCAGCCAGGCCCCGCCACTGGCTCTGAAGGTCAGTGTGGAGGCCATTCCCATGGCAGCCACCTTCTCTGTGCAGAGAGAGTCACGGTGCTCAAGCACAACTGCTCACTGTCTGCTTCAATCAGCTCTGCTTTGATTCTACAGCCTCCTGTAGGCTGGGAGTGATGACAGTACAGGTGCAATGGCAGAGAGAACACGCAATACCTGAGTGATTCTGCAGAGCCTGGTTCTGGCCGTCCTTTGTTGGTGTGATGAGATCCCAGATAAAACTCTTAATCTTCTCATCCCCCTTGTAGTGTTTGACGCAATAGACCAGCAAGGCCCGACAAATCATCTCCATGTCCTTCTCGTTGAGGTGCCACTTGAACCGCCCGTGGGTCAGGATATCTTTCCAGCGTCCCCAGCTGGAACAGCAAGAACACGGACGGTGTAAACACTCCTGTGGCACCAGAGACCTCGCTGGTGCCTCTCTCCAGGAGCTTGCTCAGGGCATGGCCCTGCCAGCTCCCCTGGACAGGGTAGTTCTGCTCTCACATTATGGGAGCAGAGAAGGGGAGAGGTTTGCCCAGGACTGAACAGGGCAGAGGCAGGAGCAGACTCTGGAAGTGCTAACTTCCAGCTCACGCTTTGCCCCCCTAACTCTCCGTCCATCCCAAATGTTGGTTTGGAGCCCAGGTGCCACCAGGGAGGTCACTGCTGGAAGGAGGGGACACTGCGAGCAGGACAGACAGAAAGCAGCCGTGCAGCCAGGGGCCTACGTGTGCGTGGGGCAGCTGGAGGCTGTGGCCGTGCTCCCCGGGCAGGGCGAGGCTCACCCAAAGATGAGCAGGTTCTTCTCCACGCGGAAGCACTCGGCCCGCAGGTACCGCCGCGTCTTCTCGTTGAAGCGCCGGGAGCGCGTGGGCCGCTCGTCCGAGTCGCTGTCCAGCTCCGAGAACTCCATCAGCTCGTCCTCCTCGAAGGAGTTGTAGTGCTTGGTTTGCTTCCGCACCCGCGGCCTGTCGATGACCAGGCTCTCCTGCGCGGGACAGAGAGGAGGCGCTCGGGCAGGGCAGAGACACCCG
>NW_008600414.1:0-774 GCF_000691845.1 Merops nubicus
GAGGGTCAATTAGGAGATGTTGAACCTCCTGATATACTAGATATTCTTCAGAAATTGTCCTACAAATAAGGCAAGAATGCTGTCAGATGGGAATGAATATTGCTGACTGCGTATAAGAAACAGCACCAATTAAATGATGAATTGGTACCATAGCAACTCAATGATTTACAGAGTCAGATCACAACATCACAGTGCCTGCATAAGTTCCTAGCTGATAATCTCGGTATTTCCCAGATGCCACCCTATAAAACTGAAGTGAGAGTTGCTCACTGTAATCATGCAAGGGGGCAAGTTACTTGGAGAGAGGTTCACTCAGCTGTGGTACAAGAGGATGAAGATGATGTCTGGTACTTAGGAGACTCTGATGAGGATGACTCCTCAAGCGAGCCACGTGATGTAAGACCAGCGTATAGGCGAAGGGCAGAACTGTATGACAACAGGCCCCTGCTGAGAAAAGGTGCATTAGAGGATTACACACAACAAGAGGTAAATGACATCACTGAGTTATTTAAACAACGGCCAGGAGAACCCTTGCTCTCGTGGATGGTGCACTTATATGATCAGGGAGCATCAGGGGTCATTCTTGATGAGGCAGACTCCAGGAAATTTGTAATGCTGAGCTCCGTCTCCTTTGTGTAAGATGCATTTTGGAATAACAAATGAGTGCCTTGTTCACTACAGGATGTAGAAATAAATACCCAATGGAGAATGCCTGGCCAGGTTTGAACTGGCCGTGGTACACTCTGCGAGACAGAATTCAGCGTGTGAAAGAAG
>NW_008600415.1:0-16711 GCF_000691845.1 Merops nubicus
TATTATTATTATTATTATTATTATTGGCTAAAAGTATTTACCTGCAGTGCTTTTTCAAGTTCTAGCACTTATTTACTCTTGGTGTTTATGCAAATCCAGTATCAATGCACTTGAAATGAAAGGGAATCCTTTCTAGAAAGCCCTTTTTGAGGATCAAGCACACCCGTAAGTCCTCCCAAGGCCCTGTCTTCAGGAGAAGAGGAAACAGTCCCCTCTTCAAGGAAATCTTCAAGGCAATTCAAGTGATGTAGAGGTCTCCTACTGATGTATACACTTGGAATACCAAGTAGAATTTTGGCCATAGAATTATTCTTCAGAAAATATCAATTTAGCATCATAGAATCACAGAACCATTTCAATTGGAAAAGACCTTTAAGGCCATCAAGCCCACATATGGTTACCATTACTTATTTCTATTGCTAAAATATCTCCTATTGAATGTGAAATTTCTGATAAAAGCCCACCAATAAGGATCGCAAAACAATCTATAGGTCAACAGTTTAGCACTGGGGAGGCAGGAAGAAAGAAATGGATCAGGGATTCTAAGCGTTGCTCTTTTGCAAAATTCCTGGAAAATGAAAAGCAGTAGTAGCCATTTCAAAGCCTGACTAGCCACAGCCCCTTGTTAGTATACTTGCAGGGGCCCTGGCCCTCAGCAGGCACAACCAGTAACACCACACTGCTAAAACCTCAGCTGCCAGGAATATGACACGTTACTCTGGTCTCTGATCCACTAATCAATTAGAGACACGATGTGTTTTGAAGCTAAACAAACACACACACAGGTAGCAACAGTGGCTTTGTGATTTGTATCTTTAAATGCTGTGTTTAAATAGTTCTTAATCTGCATGTTCTTCTCTATCTCTTGAAGTGGCTATTGTAGACCTTATTAGTCTTGGATACATTATAGGCAGCTTGATCTTAGTTTGTCATGTAACACTTTGTTAAGCATTTTATCCAGCTTCCTTTATTACATTTATCATCATTGAAGTTATTCTTTCAGGTTTTCACAGCTTTGCTTCATTCTACAATTCTGGTTAGGGACTGTTTTCACTATAAATTCAATCCCAGTTCTCTACACAAACACAAAAGCATATTATCACTTAAAAATTATGAGAAGTACAAGAAATAGATAAATCACACTCTAGAGATGCACAAATACTGTGCAATCTCTCAGTGACCTTCCAGGATAGTAATTTTATGAATAAGCAGCTACTTTCAGTTTCTATCCCTTAAACCAAATGAACATTAGTATGTTTTTCTACTCTTTAAGAAAATGGACTTTGTTGTTTTCATAAAAACACACTATTCCAACTGCAAGCTGTTCACAATGCAGAATAACATCTCGATTATGTGCAGCTGAACCTCTAGTCAGATCTCTGAAATGTCTCTCAAATAATCAGTTTCTAAGAGTTTTAAGACAAGGGTTTTTGAAATATTACTTCAGAAAATTTTACATAGAGAATACAACAGAATACATTGTTACTATAGTAAAAAACTTATTTTGCTGAAATGAAACTTCAAGGGTTAAAAAAAATAAATCTAAGAAAACACACAAGATCAAATTGATTTAAAATAAAAAAAATAATCTTCCTTATAAAACTTTGCAATTAACAATTTAACATTTACTGTAGCAGTTATACCTGTTCTTTAAAAAAATAGTTACTGGTGAAGTGGGTAATAATGTCGACACTTCAAAACACAGAACTGACTTCATTTTTTGTTTAATTAAAGCAGTTACTTTTAGTACCCTCAAGAGCAGTCACCAAATTCTCAAATGTTTTATTCTATGAAGCAAATAGCTAAATAAGCCTAACCACAGATTTAATTAAGATGGTGAAGTGGCTCCAAAGGAAACCCTGTGGTCTACTGTGACAAACCACAGACCAAGAAAATCCACAGGAGAGATTAACCCAGTGCAAATTAACCATCTAAAAAGAGTTAACCTAAAGATGACTTTGTGGAATTAACAGTTAAACCCACCTTCATTTTTTGTCATTGTTTTTAGAATCTTTAAATGAATATGAGAATGTTTAGCTGCTGCATAAAAAAAACCACAAGATCCAGCTGCAATTTTATGTTTCCTGTCCTAAGTAGATGTTACAGACCTAGAGTCCTATGGAAATGATTATTTTCCCCTCACCTACAGAAAGAACTTTTGCTGTTTTAAATGTCTAGTGTCTACTGAGTGTTTTTTTTTTTGTTTGTTTGTTTGATTTTTCCTTACCCTACTACTCCCCCTTTTTAAAAGAGGGAGAGATCAAATTTAACTAGACATTTAATTGAACATAAACTCACAGGGCCTGGCTTGAAAATGAACCATTCACTAGTTACTTAAATGCCTCATTATTCTCTCAGTCTGAAACTACCCAGATCCCTGGAAGTTAATATTCTGCTTTATCTTGTGATTGGAGCTCCAGTACCTCATTATGGCTTCCAGTGTATCTTTATATGTCAGTCCCAGTTCAAAACACAGCACCTCCTCTCTAACTCCTTCTGTACTGCCTTTTAATTTTCAATAAATAGCAAACACAATCCACCCTTCTAATAACTGAAAACAGTTTTGAACTTAATTTTTTTTCTCTTTTCACTTCACATGCTTTAGAACTCTTGTGGTTTGTTTTTCTTTTTTGTTTGTTTGTGTTTATTTGTTTGTTTGTTTGTTTTAACTTGTATGAGGCATCTCTTATCTTTGGCATGGGTGGGTCTCTCTGCACTTGAACCGTTTAGTACTTTGTAAAAATATTTCTCAGCCTTTGACCTTCTTGTCCTAAGGATAGTAAGTTCTCGTGTAAGCACCAAGCCTGGCAGCAAAACGCTAGAACAGAAAGTACATTTGAGCTGTGCACCAGTCATCATTGAGATTTTCCTTGGTGACTGCCAGCTCTTGGAGGTAAGCTCACAAAAATTCAGGCTGGACACAAGAAGCAGAGCATAAGAACGAACATTAAGATATCTGGGATGTTGAGACCCGCGATTCCATTCACAAGGGAGCACAAACATTTATCATATACCTCTGTGCTTCAAGTCTCCTTTAAAATTTTATGAACATAAAAACCCAAATCTAGTAAAAGAATCTGAACTGTCATGCACAAGAAGGGGATTTTACTGATTATCCCCATGCTTGCAGATACAGACATTTGGCAATGCAGTCTGAACACAGAAGAGATTACACAGGCAATAGCTAGAAGGTCTTTCACAAGGTAGTTGTCCATATTATGGTTTGGGGTTTTTTTGACAAGTAACAGATCCTGGGCTGCATCAAGAGAAGTGTGGCCAGCAAGTCGAGGGAGGTAATTCTCCCCCTCTGCTCTGCTCTGGTGAGACCCCACCTGGAGTACTGCATCCAGTTCTGGAGCCCCCAGTACAAGAGGGACATGGACCTGCTGGAGCGTGTCCAGAGAAGGGCCACCAGAATGATCCAAGGGCTGGAGCAGCTCTCCTACGAGGACAGACTGAGAGAGTTGGGGCTGTTCAGTCTGGAGAAGAGAAGGCTCCAAGGTGACCTTATTGTGGCCTTCCAGTATCTGAAGGGGGCCTACAAGAAAGCTGGGGAGGGACTTTTTAGGATATCAGGTAATGAAAGGACTAGGGGGAATGGGGCAAAGCTGGAAGTGGGTAGATTCAGACTGGACATGAGGAAGAAGTTCTTCCCCATGAGAGTGGTGAGACCCTGGAATGGGTTGCCCAGGGAGGTGGTTGAGGCCCCATCCCTGGAGGTCTTTAAGGCCAGGCTGGATGAGGCTCTGGGCAGCCTGATCTAGTGGGAGGTGTCCCTGCTCATGGCAGAGGGGTTGGAACTGGGTGATCCTTGTGGTTCCTACCAACCCTGACAGATTCTGATCTGTTTTAGCAGAGGACTTAGTAGTGTTGGCTCGGTGGTTGGACTTGATGATCTTGGAGGTCTCTTCCAACCTAAAGGATTCTATGATCTTACCGATGTTATTTTAATAATCTATGCTGCTGTTGTTTTGTACAATATTCTTCTTAATTCTCTATTGTGTCCTATGCATGTCTATGAATACACACAAACTCTCCTACAAAATCTTTGTTGAGATCTCTACCAGCTACAGAGTGTTAGTGCTGCCACTGTTACCTTGAGAGTATAAAGTTCTTTCTTTATAACAGCTTTTTATTTGGAACACCATTTCTAACTACAACATATGCCTCCAAACTCAGGATAACACAGGTGTAAGGGTTAAAACTCTTTCAACAGAATGGAAAATAAGGCAAACTGTCAGGAAACTCTTCTTTATGCACTGCATGACTTTTTCTCCATTAAGCCTGTAAAATGGTGTTCTTTGTACTTCAGCTTGCCCCAGGAACATGAATCCAGAGTGGCAGGATTTAATATGCTTTTGTATTTGTTTGTTATAAATCAACTGATAACCTACATTCACAATGTATTTTAAAAACATTCTGGGATAGGGGCTAGATGTTTTCATATAACATGTAGAATTCTTATATGTAAATCAAACACTTCACACTCATGTCTATGCACATCTAACTTAATTTTAGATGTCCAGTCCTGCTCAAAGTTTCGTATTTACCTTTGTTAGAAATGCCTCTTAACATTGCCCCAATTATGCCACTGATGCTTTTCTGCAATAGCAGATGACAACACCATACTAATACTGTGTACTCAGGAGACAGACTGGACATATTTTGAAAAGGCAAACAATGGACAACAGTCATCGTGCTGATTTCCATAGAATGCACAACTCAGAAAATAGAAGACTTTTTTAAAACTTACCCTAATTTAAAAAAAAAAAACAAACACAAAAAAAAAAAAAAAAAACCAAACAGAAACAAACAAACAAAACCAAGCCACAAACCCTGAGCATGCAAAGAGTTTTACAATGCTCCACATTTCTGAATTTATAGTACGATAACCTAGACAGCAGATTACTGGCCTGAGACAGAGGAGATCTATAACCTGATTAAGATGCTGAGAAGTCTTTGGCAAACAACTTCATTACTTATTTTCTCTCCTGCAAAACAGCAATATATGTTGAGAATCACCAGTGAAAAATGTTCAACAAAAACAAATGACTACTCCATGGAGAGGTATTCTTAGGGTGAATACTGTAAGTTATTATGTATCAGAAGTCTGTTCAGTGCTTCTTGCATACAGTAATACATTCAGCGAATTCTGTTAGTTCTGTAGGCACTCACTCAAAGAAATAACCATTCAAGATGTGTGAAAAGAGAACAATATCTTATTTACAAATCTGCCAAGCCCATCTGAATCTTTCACAGGAAACTAGGTCTGTTGATACTTAACCTGTGCAAGAAACTGAACTTTTCAGTATGAGTTACACTCTTGATACAGCGAACCCACCAAAATTAAGTGGAAAAAACCAAACCAAACCAAAAAAAAACCCACCAGCTTTCAAGCAATATTTTCTATTCTTTCCAACATATTTCTGGTTAATCCCTGTTCTTTTTTAAGCATTAGCATCTTCTGGATAGACAAACAACCTATACAAATAATTTAGTATTTGAGAAAAAGTATAAAATTTCAGCCTACACCAGATTTCCTTTAATAAATGGTAGTGTAAAAAGTTATTCCTTGCAAGATTCCTATGATGGTATACTCTTCAGTAAAAATTCATGGCCATTACTGATCATTCTTAATTAATATATGCAAAATAAAACATTTTGTGGTGAAGACAGTGCATATAGGGAAGCTGTAACCTAGCTATTGTTAACTTCCAAGCCCCAGATCCATCCAAGTGATGGGGAGAACTTTCATGTTCTTCATATGACATTGACCATCACTAATTATTTCAGGGGTATCCTCACTGGTGATACCCCAGGTGCTGGTATGGGGATGGAGTGATTTTACAGGTGGTTTACAGTACTGGCTTCTATTCTGATCTGCTACAACTAGAGAACAATGTTGCACATAGTCACAATTAAGTTCCTTAACAAGAAAAAAATTAATCCCAGTGTCAATTCTGTGTTGCAGCTTCTCCAGCAGGAGAAATTAAACAAAACTCAAAAATGGCAAGGGCAGGAGCTTTATTACTGATGCTGGTTTGGGTTTTGTGTTTTGTTTTGTTGTTTTTTAGTACAAATCTCCTACATGAGAACTTAAAAATGTTGTCAACTGAAAGGTTGAATGACCGCCACATAAACCACAATTTAACAGCAGCATTCTGGAGGTTCATATATCTGTGCCCATACTGAAATTTTCCTCAAACATTCAGCTGCCTTTTTTTTCTAATGTGTTGAGAGTTCCAAAATAGAGGCACTTAAATACTTGAGAAATGAGGCTTCTTTCTCACCACTTGAGAGAGACAGGTAGCATAAAACAAAGTAAAATGCAACTGCAGCTTGTCTTGAACCAGATAAAGCAAAACCTTAACATACTGTGAATTTTTCTGCTCTTTCTTTGAGACAGGGCTAAGCTATGTACACTTAATCTGGTATTCTGTAGAGCACTAGCAGGTTATTTGTATTCATTCTCAGTCACCATTATCAGCAGAATCTGAGATCCCTTAGAAATAAAAGCCACAAACTGAAGTAACACTGATATTGGAACACATTAACAACTACAATAGAGACAGTAGTATGTGTCTCTGTTCATTGCCAATTGCACCGTCGGGTCATAGGCATTCTGTGAATGGATAAGAGTAACAATAAAAATTAAAGTTTGTAGCCTATAATTCAAATTTCTCTATACAAAACAAACCACTGTTTATTTCCTGATCATTTTAAATATTTCTTTCTCCTTATGTTATTTTTAAAACAAGTCAATAGCCAGCATCTGAGGAATGAAAGACAAGCTATGTGGATCACATGCAAAGCAATTCATCTAATTCATTAGAATGCAAAACGGATTCAGTGTGGCCAAGACAAGAATTTGAAAGAGATTTTTTTTGCTTTTTAAAAGTGTGACTTGGACTAAAAGTGACTAAACTAAGTAAACATGACACAGTTTTCCTATCACCACTTGGTTCCATATCAAGCCCACCTAGGGACAAATTTACATGGAAATTAGAATACTGTTAGTACTGTACAGAGAATAAACACTATGTTTTGCCTCATACACTTAATGATCCCTAGATGTTATTTTCTTGTTCTGAATAGTCAATCATTCCACAGCTGACCTTCATGAATGTAGGGCTGCTGTTTGAGAAATGCAGTGCTACTTGCTAAAAATATGTGCATATAAATCCTGGTAAAAAATATCTATTTTTTTTATTCCAAACAGCAATCCCAGTGTTTGCAAAAATTGTAGCATTTTCACTAAGAGCGTAGATACATTTTAACATGCCACCTAAAATGTACATACCTCATGAGTTCTCTACATGAATGACGATCTCAAGTAACTGCTACACATGTGATTTATTAATCAATCGTTAGGCTTGTGTTTAGCATTACTTTTCTCTTGAAATATATTGTAATTTAGATAATGTTTCTAACCCAATGCAGCTTGTGTTATCTCAAAATTAGCAGTATTAATCAACAAAAATCAATGGCAAACAGGTTCAGGAATTTCCAAACCTACCTAATAGCTCATACTCCAAGAGAAACTTACAGAAGAAATACTTGTCACTTACTTAGTAACATATTTATACTTTTTTTTTTTTTTTTTAATGCAGATTGACGTACTGGAACAGTACACACAAAATATGAAATGCACCTCAGGGAGCAAATATGCAGTAATGATGTGGCATTTTCCCATGTGACAAGTATGTGTGGGTGCTGGTTTCTGTCAAGTCAATGTACCTTGCAAAAACAGGAGAAAGAGTTCCATAGTTCTTTCTATTTATTTATTTATTTGTTTCAAAGAATATTGTCAACACTTATATTTCTGATATACCCAACTGTGAAAATTACTAAGCTTACTAAGCAGACTGGTTGAAAAGGTCAAGATTTTATCTTCTACCGACAGCTTAAAACTGAAGAAACCATTTATGATGGGAACTATTTACTCTAAAAAGAAAAAAAATAACCTAGAATTTGTGACTGTAGTTTTGAAATAAATGTGGAATGTCTTCCCTAAAATCAATAGTAATCTATTGTTCTAACATAAGTATCCAATGTGATATATTCTATCATATTTCTGTGTTTCATGTTCAAAGCCTGACGTGACAAGACTAAAACCACAATACTCACATGTATCCACTTCTTACTAATAGGTCATTTAGAACACTTGTAGAAACAGCATAAGCAAATTATTAAAAAGATCATAAAGAAAAACTATTGACACCTAAACTACTTTGTATATGCTATGAAACATAAATTGGACTTTAGACAATGCTACAGCACTAACGAACTGTAGCTCTCCTAACTGCAACAGAGTACTGCATGGATATCAACACAAAATCAGAATCACAAAAACTGGATAAGAAAGGATTTCAAGATGCCATCTTTTTAGCTCTTGTGCGTTAGAATTGTCAAATTAGATTTCAGACCTGTTTTGTAATTGGTTCAGAGTAGTACAGGGGAAAAAAAGTAACAGATTATTCTACGGAACAGTGCTAATAAATTGGGCATTCTACCCTTCCACTTACTAGCAAATAAAGCTGTTGCTTTGCCTGTTCCATATGTAACACTCTACCTCACTTGTTGTTAATCAAATAGATTCAAATGTGCAGCCACATCCTACACACTTTCCCCTCTGAGTACAGCCTGAAGTTCACTTTTAAGTCCTGCATGGTTGTGCAGTATGTTGCTTGCTGTACCGTCCTACCCCATTTAGCTCAGCAAAACTGACTGGTTCTGACTGGGTTGACAGATAACAGGAATCCTGTCAAGTAACTTGTCTCATTCTAACCAAACAATTGTGATTTTAATCCTAAAATTCTTTCTTTTGTCCCTGGTTTGTTAATAAAAAAAAAGTGATCATTACATGCTATTGAAGGGTGCTCCCTCTTTGCATCTTCAGATGCAAAGGAAGCCTTCAAATAGCACATATTTATTAAACATGAACAAACCTAGCCAGGCTAATATTTGTAAAATTTCCAGCTATTTTTTCCTGCTGCTTCTTTATGGCTGTTGGCAACTGATGCAACAGAAAATGAGTGGCAAAACCAGAAGCTGTGATTCTACCACACACTGCAAGAAAAAAAAAAAAACAAAACTCCACATCTCTGGCTGTGCTCTTAACATTATAATTTCTTCTAAATTATCACAAGCCATGCATTTCTTTGAATTACTCAGGTGAGAGTTCTCAGCAAGCTTGAGGCAGTTCTTACCAACAACTTATAAGAATTCAGGAATTGTCAAAAGGTATCATTAGAGGTTTAGTGATTACATTCCTTCAGTAAGTCACTCTAAATTAGAATCTAATGCTCACTCTCTTTGATGGTTTTTAGTTATCTGCAGGTGAAAGAATACAAGCCACAAAAGAAATCAGACTTTGTCATTAATTTTTAATTTGTTTTGAAACATTTTCCAAATATCTTCATAGGATTCAGAATTAATTTTAGAGACTGTACAGCACATATCTGTAGTAGCACAATGATGTAAATGTTATTCTAAATATCAAACCCTAAGAGTTACCTTGTACTAGCACTGCTTTCAGTAATGTGGCAATGAAAGAGTTTTCTGAAGTCCACTGCAAAGAAACCTCTGTTTATAATATAAACACAATATATAAAATACATAGTATAATACAAACAATATATAAAATAAATGGCTTATTTCTAAAAGTAGTTAAAAGGTTTTGTCTTCTTCTATTTCTACTCACAAATTGGTCACAACCATTTTGACATTACTGACTTGTTGGAATCTAAATTTAGAGCTAAAATACCAGAGACCTAAGCATCCCTACACTGCCTTTATGTATCTAATTTTCACATAGTACATATTTAAACTTATTAAATTGAAGAACTGTCACATTTGATTTCAATTAACCCTTTGTCAATACCTGGCTCCACTGAGAAAACATTTACACTTTCCCCCAGGAGGACCACTGGAACCACAAGACATCCCAGTGGTGTATAGTCAGCAACACCACTTTTTACAGGAAACTAGAAGTGTTGTTACTTTCCCTATCAAGATCCCAAATGGTCATACTTACCCTTAGTTTCTTCCTGGCTAAATTCAGGAGAGAATGGAAAGAGATTTTTCTCTATGTACCAGGAAAAAGGAAAGTATCTGTGCATCTCGGATCATCTTTGTGAAGTGTATGACTACACACGGGTGAGGAAAACACACACTGCATGTGCCTTAGTACATCTAAACCTAAAGATACAATTAATTCCTGATGAAAAACATTCTTAATTGCGTCTCCATCTACAGGCACCTGAGATACTTCTCAAAGAGGCTGAATTTGTGACACACAACAGTTCACCATACATTTTTTTTTTTAAACATTCTAGTAAATTCCTAGTGCCCCTAGTAAATTTGTAACGAAATGGCAAGTTTTGAGGACTGTATGATTCCTTTCACATTAAGAGGATTCTGTCTTCCTGTTCTTACACGTGTTAAGATTATTTTCATATATTGTGTTCTCAATGAATACTGATCACGACAGATTGGAGAATACTCTATTTCCAGAAAGCACTCTGTAAAGTATATAAGGATGGCAAGTTCTTGGTTTCCCTGGTTACCTTCAATTTACATGCCACTGAATTAAGAAAAAAAAGAACTGTTTTTAGTCAGAATCCTTATCGCTTCCATCTAGAATGAGATTTTTACACAATGTTAAGCTCTACATTTTTAAAGCTCAGTAGAATGAAAAAATGAATTGTCAATATGACCTGTAGAAGCTGAAATAAGAAAAACGAACCAGATTAAAAAGTAAGTCTTAGCACCGCTACTTGTTTTTCCATCAACAGTAACCGATATCACACCAATTCAAACAGGAACTATTCTCCATTTCTGCAAGTTTCATGGGTGCAATGTTATCTGCCCTTATCTGAGAAATACTAAATACTTATGTCCTTTATTCCATCATGACCGCTATACCATTGCACACCACTATGTAACAATGTCTTTAAGAGCTCACACAATACTAAAAATACAAAAGCACTTCAGTAGCTAGGGAGGTTGACAGAGAAGAATACAGCTAACTGAAGAGATGATGGGTGGAAAGTTAGGCTGAAAATAGGGCCAAAGAAAACTAGGAAAGGCACAACATGAGAGATAAGAAGAGGAAGATTAAAAAAATGCCAACCCTTGAGAAAGAAAAAAGTGAAGTAAAAGAAAAGTATTACAGAAAATCTGTGTTCTCGGTGGTTTAGAATATGCATGGATGAGAACATAAATTAGTTTTCTGCTGAAGTCCACAGAACACAGTAGTGACTTTTGCTACCGATAATGTAGTTTCCATGTAAAAATCTTCAGTGTACTCCTAACTTACAAAAAAGTTTCTCTTTCCTTGCACTCTTATGTAGATAAGCATAACTTCATTTTATTATAAATAACATTGTATTTTTTCCTTTCTACTAGTAGTGTATCTAATGAGTCCAAAAAGACAACAGAAATAGAAGGAAACAAATATTACTACAATGTTGTTATTTAAAATGCATTTTTCAAAGAATTTCAATGACGCTTTTGATAAATTCTAAATTTTTTTTCACTTTTTTTTTTTTTTCATGAAGCACATACTTTGTGTTAGCAAAAGACATTTCTCAATGATTTGTCAGAAGTTTGCTTTCTGTCCTGTCAGAAAGCATACTTTTTTTTAATTTGAGAAAATATAAAGGGGGGGGGAGGGAATCAGTACCTGCAGTCTTATTTCTATCACCCATTTGACTCAAAAGTATTGTCTTTGTTTAGTGAGTATACAGCACTAGCTCTTTAAAAGACACTCCCCACAAAAAATTATATTGGCAATTTAACAACCTAGAATTCTGCATATAAAGGTACTAGTACTAGTATTTAAGTATAACACTCTCTCATTATTTTTCATTAAAGTTAAGAAGATTTTTATTTTCAGGACATGTTGCTCTAAAATGAGGAAAACAAAAGTCATTGTACAGACACAAAAAAGCTCTTAATAAAAGCTGTCAACACACTGATTTTTCTACCATCAGAAGTAAAATTACACTCCTTATAACAAACCACTGGCAATGCACAACTAACTGTTTGTGTACTTCCTGCTGCAACAAAACGTACCTTCAGGAGGAGGGGAGAACCCAAATGTACACCCGAAGTTAAACCAATAACCACATCTACAGAGCAAAAAAACAAAGTGCAGAACAAATATGTAACATCACAACTGAAGTTTTACTGTGACAGAGGCCCAGCACATACTGGTCTGCAACCAGAAGTTTCTTTAAATACCAGTAAAAGGAAAGAAACTACTTTATGATGCCAACTCCCTCCTCCTCCATCTCTTGATTAAGAGTCTTTCCAGTATGTGGAATGCAAACCATGAGAGAAATAAACATGTAAGTGCAATTTTACTTACTGCTTAAGGGAGTAAGTAAAAATACCACTGATAAGGCTATTTCACCCAGCAACATACATCTGCATTCAAAACAATTTTTTCCTCAAATTTTAGGAGTGTTTCATTACCACTTAAAAAAGTCTGCAAAAACCAAAGTCTTAACACAAAGTTTCTCATGTATCAGAAACAGAAGGCATTTCTTGCAACGTCATTCCTTGAATCTCTGCTAACAATGAATTGCAACTAGAAAATATCCAGGAATCAAAAGAAGAAAATAATTATGGAAGAGAATCCTGCTCAAGAAGATAATGATGGAGTTTTCCTGACCAGGATCTCTAGTGACCTGTGGAACAGAGGTATCCCCCCCAGAAAAGCTGTAAGCAATTACACCTACAAAGGAGTAATGACAGATAATCTACATCTACACTCTGTTGCTCAACTAGTTGTTTCATGCAATTTTCTGATTAAAAATTAATTTTGCCTCAGTTAAAATAACATAAGTGCTTTCATCTTAAACTTATCTAGCATTTACTCAAGCAGATTACAGTAAGATAAAACCTTCAGAGGTAACTCTAACTGGAACCATGTGCTCCATTTTTGAGATAACTGAAAACAAAAGGATTTTTCCATTTCAGGACTGGGAATTTCTACCCACAAAGTTGCAAAAGCATGTAAAGAAAGTGTCATTGCCAACTTTCAAGTTAAAAAGAGGGAAAGGGCAAATAGTGAAAAGAAGCTAATGCATTAAAATCTCCTTACTATCAAAAGAATCCAGCCTTTAAATCAAATCATGCACAGTCTGAAAGATCTTTTCCATTTGTTGATTTGTTCCTTTTTCACAAGGCTTTCTTTGCTGCTTTAAAGAATTTTATCGTTCTGACACTGTCAAGGAATGGCAAAGCAGAGATGTTCCAATTTGCTAAAAAGTTCAACTTGACTTCTGCAGAAGCCAATACAGGATCTATAAATTGAATATTCTGCTGGATAGGATATATTGAATGTCATGAGATATAATGTTTGCAACAAGTTATGAGGAAGGATAAGTGGTATTAGCTCAGCTTTGAATCACAACATATCAACTGCAAGCCTTCTCTTTGCATAATTCACAGTTAAGTCTTCAACTTAGATTCCCAAGTCTTGGGCAAGTGTGCCACTTAGGCTGTATTACATTCTGGCATAAACTGATCTCTGTTGCTCAAGCAATTCCAGTTTGAATAAAACTGATGGAATAGTCATGAAAACAAAGTCTAACGTCCATTTACCTCACGCTCAAGGTGAGCCTAAAGCAAGGCGATTCAATGGGAAAGTTTTCTTTCATTCTCCCCCAAAGGATGAAACTTACTGATGAAAGTACAATGCAAAGCATTTCAGGCCAATGTAAATTACATTATCCCGGGAGACAGGACACACAACTCATCTACTGCTGACAGAAATCAGCCAGTCTTGGGTTTGATCCACAAATATTTGTGAACAACTTACTATGTTTCTCCTAGAAAAAATGATTTGGCAAGAGGTTCATTCTCTCTAGCTGTAAGAACAATGTCTCAACCTTCTCCTCCTTCCTTTTGCCTCCCCCTTTAGCCCACATCAGTTTCAGTTTAGTGTTATATGCTCTACAAAATACTGGAATTACTTGATTATTGACAAATTGTCTTGATGAGCTCCATATTTCAACATATAAACTGATTTCAGTTTAGAGATAGCAAACTGGCTTCACAGAGGATTCCTGCAGTCAGAAATGACCATACCCCAATGGGTATGATCAGTCTGTTCCTTTTGCCAAACTCAAACTCTCCAACCCAGAAGCACCTTCATATTTGGAATGCTTTGCTCTTACAGATCTAATTCAACCACACTGGCAAAAATGATAACTGCTTTATTAACTGTAAAGTGTTCAAGTTTTCAGTTAATCTCATCTACATATGTATTATTTGTCATTGCATTTTAATGACCATGGCTCTCAGAGCTGTCACTCTATTTGGTTACATCCACTGGATTTATTTTTATCCCCACCTCCCCCAGCAAGTCCAGCTATGATTTCTTTATTATGGTTGATGTGTTCTGTTTCTCAATGCCAATTACTTCAGATGGTCACAGACTACTGAACTGAAGCAGAGAAATATAACGCACTGTACCTCTGAGCAATAATATCGAGGATCATAACAAGTAGCAAAATATATTATAAATATCATAGCTTAACTATGGGACAAAATAATTGTACACAGATAATAAAGATTTAGCAAACACCCTGCCACGGCTACCTAAAAATTCACCAATTAGAAGTACAGAATGAACGTTTAAATAAAAAATAAAATTTAAAGTATTATAGTATTAAATAGTAAACTCATACATTAAAATGTCACTGAAAGTCTCAGAAAACAATGAGTGTCTGAACTATGGTGAGCATTCCTTAATGTTGCTTCTTTATTTACAGTCAGGAATTGTAATTTAAAGTCCCCCTCAAGTAGATTTACCTCTAAAATCCTTAATACAAGTTTTTTTTTTTCTCCAAGGAAATTCTTTATGAGCCAAAACATTGCTACCAAAAACATTTTCTGAAGAAACTGAAGTACTTTTTGGGACAAAGGACAGGTCCAAACTGTGTTGAGTTGTTCATAGTAGCAATTTAAAAGGTTTCTGCAATTAATGCATCTCATGTTTTGGTAACAAAGTAATGTCTGCATTAAATAAAATGCAAAGACATGATTTCCAGCTCTGAAAAGCATATTAAACAACTTTCTCACTCTTAACCTATTGCATTTTTCTCTCTAATTCTTACAGCTAAACATCTGAGATACCTAATATGAACTTGTCCCACAGAACAAACATTTGGACTTTTACAGGTGATTGAGTGTGGTGAAGACTATAGAGATGAATTTTGCCTGGAGATGAGAAAAGTGAAGTTTTGAAACATTTAAGAAGATAGCACCAACTCAAAGAACTTCAGGATCTGCAATTCTTAACAGACGTCCATAGTTACCATGTCTATGTACCTTCCCTAGGAATTATGATCTTTCACTTTGTGACTTCACAGTATAACCAGTATCAATAAACAGATTATTGATATTTTGAACTTTTCTCCCATTTCTTATAATATTTTAAAATAATTTTGATGTTGTTTCTAATAATGCCTTTCTAATATCTTTCATGCCCTGCCTTCCCCACCCTTCCAGCTTTTTTTTTTTCCAAATTGACTTCCAGTAAGTGTAAAGAATCAAGCATTCACCACACCTACATACCCTTCTACTCTCAATGTTTCTGGGTGTATATTATGTCTTACCTGCAGTACCTAGCAAGTGAATTTTACTGATCAGAAAGTAAGACTGAAAGGACAAAATACATTAATGTCAACGCCACTTCCCCACATCCACTTTGCTGATTAGTTCAGCAGTAAATCCATTGTCAGTTTTGTCATGACAGTCAAAAAAGTGGAAGGTAAGTATGGCAGAGGAAAAACACAAACTTTCAGTGGGAGGTTAAACAATTATTTTTAAACAAAATTAACATCTGCACACATTACCACCTACAACTGGAAACAAGTATGCCAGCTTACCTGGAGGTCTCAAAAATTATTCTGTTATTAAGAATTACAGTAAAATTTAAAAAAAAGCTGAAACAAAACAAAACAAAAAAAAACCAACAAAACAACTTTTGAATTGAACATGCTTTCTCTCTCTCTCTCTCTCTCTCCTATAAGCAAAAGAAAGT
This sequence comes from Merops nubicus, assembly GCF_000691845.1. NCBI lineage: Eukaryota > Metazoa > Chordata > Aves > Coraciiformes > Meropidae > Merops > Merops nubicus. The sequence goes on from NW_008600415.1 coordinate 16,061, forward strand.
TTGCTTGTGGGATCGTCACTATTTTCCCTCAAGAATCAAAGTGCTGTGTAGCAGTATCACAAGTGTTAGCATTATCCCAATTCAGTTACATAAAGGAAAAGAACATACTTAAGTATGTTGGCAGTGATGGTACGTTTCATAATAAGCATAATCTATATGTTTCTGCAATTAACAGCAGTTTCGCCTTTAAATTTAAACAAAAGCAGTACTTGGGGATCTCTGTATCCAGCTGGAAAAAAAAAGAGTACTTTCCTCAAATACAAAGTTCAGACTTAAAGGAATGATATTAAGCAAATTAAATCCTGAACTGAGCAGGATTACAGAAGTCAGAGACCTTTTAGACCTCCAAGGGCAAGTACAATATAAAAGGAGGATCAAATTTAAACTGACACTACTTCTTATACAGGCCAAAAGGATATGAGCACTCTCTGTAGTTCAAAGCCATAGCTAGACCCACTGGTCTCTAAATATATACCCTCTTTGAGTTTCTGCTGCTGGTTCATATCTTTTACTTTATTAGGAAAACCAGCTACCAGACAGCAGCAGAGTCCTACATGTGGGTCACAAGACTGAGAGTTTTCCTTGTTAGACTCTATGCAAGGCTCAGGAATGTTAATGTGCTTTTGATTTATATGTAATCTTTTCTTTCCC
>NW_008600415.1:16742-25486 GCF_000691845.1 Merops nubicus
TTGTACCTAAAAATATTAACCAAGTACTCTGAAGAAAAAAGAGCTTCCTTCCTAGCAAAGAAAATGTACAGGCTTCTTTAGGCCTCAGGCTTAGGTTAACGCCGCCCCCCTCCCCCTAAATGAATGATATATGTTGTCATGTAATGTAGTCTAGAAGGACCTTTATTAGGAGTTGAGACCTTATGCAAATGCATACAGACCAAGAAAATCTCTGGATCTAGCATGATCATAAAAGCAGACTATGTTTTTGTTTGTTTGTTTGCTTGTTTTTCCATTACAGTTACCTTCAACTGTATCGTCACTGAATTCAGAAGCTATGTGTACCAATGGGAGGCTTTCCCAGAAGTACAATTTCTCAAAGGTTAACATGCAATTAAAGCAGAAAAAAATATTATACTGGATGGAATTTTTAAAAAGCAAACACACAACCTGTGTTCAAATTACTCTGGAATAGCTATTTCTATTAAATCTCCAGTAAAGTATGTTCAATAAATCACTGCATTTATAATTAGTTACTTCTATGAAGCATGCTCAGCATATCAAATATTCATGAACTGATGACACAAGACATAAACCTATGAAATATAGGGGATAATTGAGTTCGTATGTGATTAATACATCATTGTTTCAGCAACAAGAGCATGCTACACTGTCTCTTAAAACATAAATTTTCCTTACAGGTTGAACAGGCATACAAGATTTAACAAGCTGGATATCAATTCAATGCATCATGTTCGATTGCTCAGTGAAGGTATAGTCTAAATTAAGTTTTACTAACTTATTTTTATTCATGTATTATCAGACTGTTTCTCTTGCAAGGGATTGTCAATTTAAACTATATATTTTTGTAAGTTACCACGATAGCTGGTGGCTGGGGAGATGCATGTGCATTTGTTTCTAATTAGTTTCTTTTTCTCCACATCAGAACTTGCACAGTAAAAAAAGTGAACAGGGGTTCCACTTCTGTTAAAATGCATTTGGATAGCAGAAATTTTCATGGAGTAGTGCTATCTGAACGGTCACAAGAATCAGACTGCGAAGTGCCTTAAATCTCCTTGTGCACCTGGAGTCCCTCTTGAAACTCTTAACAAAACAAAGGCAGACTGACTACTGACATGCTATTTTCCTGTAAAAGTGAGAAAAAGTACAGAAGCTTCTATGTCTAAAATCATTACTTAAATATTGCCACGTCTAGCCTACTTTTCTAAAATTAACACATTGCTTCCAACTCTCAACTTCCTGCATTTGCTAAGTCAGTCTATAGTTAAAAACATTTTGATGTGAAAAGGTGAAAGAAATAAAAGTAAAAGAATGAAATCCATTAAAAGATCTACAGTGTTTTGGGCATCTTTCTCAGGCTGCCACTACAAAACTAACAGACAGAAGCAGCCTCCTGGCTGTCTGCTTTGTATTTCATTCTTCAGAAAATTTTTCCATGAATTCATAAAAACCTCAAAGCTCTATTTTCTAGTACTGTAAGAACCTGACCTTAAGCATCTCAAGTGACAAGTCTTGTACTGTTTTCTTTGGAAAGCTATTCTGCAACCTGAAAACAGAATGGGGGAAATGAGTACTTAATAGGTAGCAATTACAGAATCTTTTATAGACTAAAGGAGTGATACAAACATGACAGTTTAGAACTACAGCCATCAGCTGTGACCGTATTTAAACTGAAGATATCTTCTCATAAGCCATTATCTCATCTAGTCAATTAAATATTTAAAATATCTTTGGCATCAGGCTCTCTCAGTGTTGTGATTCAGGTAAAGCTTGTCTCTAGTTTCCTTATGGACACTGATGCAAGACAGGGAAAATGAACAAGTAGAGCTATCCATTCAGACTGAAGTAACAATGTAAGTTCGTCATTCTAACATCAGATCAGCAGAACAGAAAATTCACTCAAAACACCATGAAGATGAAGACAATAGATGACAGATGTCTTTGTCCATAAAATACCTTTTACAAGCCCAACAGGCGGCTTCTTTTCTTCTCTTCCCCTCCCTCCACTCTGATTAAAATGTATCTCCATTTTTTTTAAAAAGATTAATGTTCTCTGATCCTAATTGTTTATTTCATTATATAATAATTTCATATCAAGAGGACTAGAACTTCATCACTTTGCAATGACAGCACTTGGGCGTAGAGTGGATATTTACACAAGTATTTCATTTGCTGTTCTAACCTGTCACTTTGTACTCCCTGAACAGTGAGCTTTATTACCATGTTACTGTATTACCACATTTACTATTTCCCATATCACCACTATCATAGTTTTGCTACCACTGGTAATTTTCAGAAGTATATGATTTGGTTGTTTTTGTAGGATCTCTATTTTTTTTCTGAGATTATGAGCTTCCGTTCATATAAGTGAAACTATTTTGCACGTGCAAACTAGTCATCATCACAAGTGAGTTGCTTCACATGAGAGTGAACAAAGATTCTCTGAAACAGTTGCCTGGTCTCTTCGTTCAGAATCAACCTAGCTGAATGACATTTTGTTGGAGAAAATTGTTGCAGTATTTTACCCAAACAATTTCACAATTTTCTGGGACATATTTGAGGGGATTCCCATTAAAAACCTGAAGAAGCCAGGACTCCCTGCTGAGAAGTGCTATCACTATTATCTTTTTAAGTAGACAGCCCCTTCAACAGAATGATGATCACTTGTTTCTAAAAGCCTGGAGTTACATCTCTAGTCTAAAGTGGGCCCTTCCTGTTTTTTTCAGATGTTTTTCATTCATCAAATAGAATAAAGTAAATTTTGGAAGACTAAGGAAGTTAGTTCATCTTTATGTAAATCTTCTTCTACAGATGTGTCTGTTTTGATAAATAACCCAAATAATGACAGAATATGGTTTTAAGTACCAAGTCTGTAAGAATGTAGAGGTCAACACACAATCTGCCAGTTTAAGTGGAACCAACTGGAAAGTCTGTACACAAAATATTTTAAGATGAATAAAATATTTGAAGATAATTTTATTTTTGTTAATTAGTGTCTAGGGTAAGTTCTTCATTAAAGATAGCTGACAGGGTTCAAGTTTGAACAATTTTTTCTTCATATTAGAAAAGAAAAAAGTACAACTAGAAGAATAACGCTCCTTACTCATTCAGATACTGTCATGTATTTTCCATAGTGAGTCAGCAATAATAATGACAGAATGATTGTTATAAATTTGCCACCTAAATATTGTTGTTTGTACTTATTAAATGCATTATCCCCATCCCTTGAACTCATTTATGTAACTACATCAACTACACACACACAAAAAAAAAAAGACACCTCAAAACACATCTAAGAATAGGAATAATAATACTAGAAAACTAAAAATTATCAGCTTTGAAATGCTCTGAAGTTAGGTAAACTCCACATCACTTTCATTTCCACATAAAGAGACACTTAGCTCTGTTCCCAAGTGTAAGAGTCAGTCAGAAGAGGAATATTGTCTCAACCTTGTCATCAGAGAGTGGGACAATCAGGTACCCTGAAACTTTGGGTAACATCTTGACAAGATTCTGCAGTGGCCTGCCTGAAAGGGAGCTGCCAATCCCTGGAATGGAATGTGGTTCCTATGGATACATGGGTGCAGACCCCGGGATGAAGCCAGAACTGCACGGCATGAAGTGTCCTGTGCTGTGCTGTGCAGTGTACTGTGACACTGCCATGAGGTGCTCTGTGCTGCCCCATGGATTGTGCTGAACTGTCCTGCGTTACTGGGAGGTGCCAGCAACTGCCCAGCTATTGTTAAGGAAGATGGATATCTTGATGGTGATAAAGAAATCACGGACTAAGGTGACCTTTGCTCATTATAATATCATTATAATGTGAAAACACACCTCCTGGCCAAAAGCTACCCGCCTCTAAGGCAGACCACGCCTCGGACACTCCTCCTTGAGCATGCATGGTAGCCTTGCTAGAGACAGTGAAGACTGGCAGGAGGAAGGCAGAGACTGGCAGGAGTCCATGGGACAGAGGAGGAGCAAGGTGCATCACCTGGCATAAAAGATAGCTTCTTAGCAAGCGAACTTGGGAAGCTTTCCCCACCGAGGATCATGACGATCAGAAGGACCAGTGGGACACCGCAAGGACCTGGGACCATAGGGACACCTTGGACCCATGGTGGTAGCTATTACTCTCTTTCTCCTCTTTACTTTATGTTTCCTGTCACACCTTTACCTGTTGCGTGCCGCTTTACGGGTAGAAAACAAAGTTTCACTGTTTGATGGAAGTAAAAACTCCCACTGAATTTCTTTTGCACTCTGAGATCACGGTAAACGAACCGTCACACATCTGCTGAGTTGAGCGGACCGTGACACCAAGCAGCCCATTCCCAGTTCTAAACACTGATCATAAGTCAGTTTGAAAATACCATTGTTTCAAAAAAATATAAAGGTTTATACATACACCTTTTGAAGAGAATCACCACAGTGCACTTTCAAGGGTTAAAGAAAACCTTCAATTCTTTTTATACCTAATATCTTGATTACAAATGAAATCATAAACCCCTAAGCCAGACTGAAAAATGACAAACAAATACAACAGGTCAACGCTATCCTCGGTGAATATTTTGTTACAGTGAGGTACACACAGGCAACTGGGGTATGCTTAAATTACTGAAAATGTTGTTTGGATTCTTTTTAGAATCCATCAGACATGATACCATAGCAGGGAAAGGTAATTCCTCCCCTCCCTGACATTCATCAGTGACAGGTTAGATTATGATTATAATTAAATTGATGTGGATTCACGCTGGTTTTGAATTCATACAATAGAACATTCTAGTAACAGCTGGAAGGTACGTTGGTATTTACTGACCTACCTGTCATAGATCATGGCTTTATGCTGTGCCTATATACTAATAATATCCTTAAGAACTCTTTCACACCCTACCACACCAAATTTCTGCAATTCCTTCCTGGTAAGGACATTTTTTTCCCTGCTACTAGCAATTCCCAGTAAAAGCCTCTAAGTCTTGTTCTCTCTTACCCCTTCATCTTTTTCAGATCAACAGAGAGGTCGAGTGGCTTCCCAAGATGTACTTACCTTCTCTATCAACCTAAGTATATGCTCTGTACAAAAAGACCTTTACATTTCACGACTTCTACTACACATTTATCATATTTTTCAAGGGTTTTTTATTATTTTTGCTTGAAATTTTCACTCTTAGTGCTCCCCAAATCATCTCAGGACTTTAAAAAAACCTGTGTTGTTTCTTTCCTGTAGCAAGACTATTTAGCTCTTGTAATTATCTTCTATACCACATCAATCTTCTTCACTGTTCCTAGAAATCTTTGCAACGGAAAACCAGCTCTGTATTTTTGCCTTAGTATCTTCAGTTTTTGAAGCTGTCATCAGTAGTCGGTGTCAAAATAACTAATGCATTTTAGTGTTTGAGAGCACATCTTTTTAACAGCTGTCTGTATCCCACCGTTACCATGTACTGTTAGTCACAAAGGTTCCCTAGTTTGGAGAGTCTTGCTGTTTGCCTTTCCCTGTCCAGTCTTACAACAATACTGGTTGACAACATGAGAAACACTATCCTACTTCATGTGGATTTATAAAGTCCACTCCTACCTATGAAGACAAACTTTTTTTATTATTATAAGGAGTATAACTGACTGTTCTTCATCACTAGAAGAAGCATTTACCCGACTCGATACAAGCAGAGCTTTTAATGCCATATAGGTTTTTTAGCACACAGTGATGCTTTACGACAGTACCTGTGACATCTTCCCTCTGCATTGTTTCTGGGAAAATTGATTGTGCTGCCTGCCCTAAGTCAAAACACATATTCAGAAGTGCAATATCTAAATACATTTTAATCACTGTACATTTCACCTGCTTACTTGGTCACTATATATATTCCAAAATCATTTCTCTGTAGAAGTGGGCACCCTAGCATCCTTTTCAATACCCTATTAATTTTGTTAACTTTCCCAGCTCTGAAGCAGTATCCAGTTTTGAAGCACTTACCAAACTTTTAACCATAATGTGAATACAAGTTACATGCACAGCACTTGGTCCCTGCTCCGTTTTACTTACAGATCTACTGGAAGAAGACTTCATAACAAAGTCCTGTCAGAGCATCTTCCAGGTTTGCTGTTGTTGAGGGTTTTTGTTTGTTTGTTTGTTTTAAGAATAAGCACTACATTTGTTCAATCATCTTCAATCAATTTTCCTGCTGTCATGAAATTAGTCTTCTGAGTCATCATTTTTGCAACGTTACTTCATGAAGTGGTCTTTCAAACTAGATTTTAAATCCAAACCAATTGTAAACAAATATTATGAAGTTCAAACCTTAGATGGTTGCTTCAAGAAATAATAGGAAAGGAATTTAAGATGATTCTTTATTTCAAAAACAAACTTATCATATATAAAGACAATATAACACTATCTACCTTCAGGTTTAACATCTTTAGTAAACACACAGGATCTCTCTATTAATAAGGGATTATTGGTTTAAATTTCCTATTCCTTAAACAAGATTCAGACATCTTTACAAAGATATTACTACAGGTGTGAACGCAAATATCTTAATGTTAATGTGTAAAAAAATATTCTGACTAGCAGTATTTACAGATTATTAGCCAAGAAAAAGTAAAGAAAAAGATTGTATGGATAATCTGCTTCCTTCTAATGACTAGAAGGAAGTTCTTTCTGGCTGAGAGGCCAGTCTCTTGGTCATACTCCTTAAACAGTATCAGATAAGCTTATCAGTTAAAGATGATGCTCAGTTCCAAGTAAAGCTGTGCCTGAAGTGAGGCCTGGTCTTGTACACATCTAAGACAAATTGTATTTCTGTGTGAAGTTTCTCAAAAATCCATGTCTTTGCCTTTAATTGCAACTATCAGTCAGTCACTTTGTTGGCAGAAAGGTGAGAAAAAAAAATGAAGCTTGTGCTATGTTTTACATAATAAAATTGCACAATACAGATCTGATATGCATAATATATTATATTACATTTGTCAAATGACACATGCTCAGGTAAATTTTTTAAAAGGGTGACCTTCTATGCTTTCTTATGCATTCTATGGCAGTGTTAAAAATACATTTAACATTTGAAATTCAGATGTTTATGGCTATAAAGCTGCTGACACATAATATCTGAAAATGTAATAGCAAGTAGGATCTTAACATGATGCATGATTTACTGAACCTTTAAAATCTCTATAAATTATTAAACTAACTGTGCTACTTAGATGCACTAGTACAAAATTTCTCATAGATTTGAGCAATTAATATTATTTGTATTTAGCCTACTTTCATATTTTTAAATGTAACCACCATGTCTCATAAAAGCATCTCTATTATTCTTAAAATCCTTGCTGGGGAAGGAGTGGGAGTGAAATAATAAATGTATCTAGAAAAATCTAGAATCCAGTCTAATGAGGATTAATTGTCTGTAATATAAGGCCAAATTCTGCCAAGCACAGCTGTATGACCCTAGCTGAGCTTCAAAGCAAAAGACTGCTGCCCAATTGAGACAAAGCATATAAAAAAGCTAAAGTTTGGGTGGTGTGTTGTTTTGTTTTCCTTAAAGTAGAAACAACAAACAAAAATTGAGTTGGTAGTAGTTTATAACTCAATTCAGAGAAAAGCACAGACACAAAGAGGCATAAAACCTTGAGAGGGAAAACAAAATTAGTTGGAAGGCACTAGTTCAGAAAGATCATTTACCACCACAATCCAACAAGTTCTTCTCTATACAATTAAAAAAAAAAAAAAATCTATTCATTATGAGCATTACTTACTATTCCTTGACTTTTTTTGCCCCAAACTAACAAAATCAGACTGATAATTCTTTGAGTCCCAGCCGGATCATTATCAGCACTTGGTGTTTTGTTATTCCCGAGTGTTCTCACTGCCATCTGAATTTCATTATGTTCTAGTTCTTCACAAACAATTCAGTTGTCTAGAAAATAGCTGTCTATCTCTACTCTTTTCATCATTAAACCTCTCAATACACCACTACCCCAAACTTCCCACAGTTACACTCTTGCTAACTAGCTTGGGTTCCTCAGCACACTTACTCTTTCACACTTTCATACTTCTGCCTCATCTGTTCCTCGAGGACTAAATCTATTATTAAATCTATTATTATTAATTTATTAATAATTAAATCTATTATTATTCCAGTGGTTTATACTCCACTCAAAACCAGAAGCTTTATTCAGGCCATACACATTTGTATTATCATAATTATTAAGTAAGGTATAGAAACTAAACAGTACATCCAACATATTAAAGGAACTTAGATACATGCATGAAATTACCAGCTGAGAAAGAATCTCTGTATATCCATCTAACCCTCATATTCACAACATGGCAGCAATTTATGAGCAGTCTAATGCAATGACAGAACTGTCACCTAAGGAAACCCTTACCACTTGAGGAGGGAGCAGATAAAAAAGGGTTTGGGGGGGCTTTCATTGGTTTTGTAATTTAGGGGTTTGGGGGGAGTGCTGCTTTTTTTTTTATTTTATTTTATTTTTTTAAATTGGTTCCAGTGATCTCTAGGGGAGCATGTAAAATTCTGTTCTAAAAATAAAGGATACAATCTTTTCAAAGAGAAAGAGAGTGAGAAAGTAGTGAACATGTCCTGACCACAAGTTACAACACTGTTGCACAGTCCAAGCAAAGAGTTCCTGGCTATATGTGTTTTATACCTGTAGAACTCTTGTAAAAGAGTGAAAAACATCTGAACTTCCCCCCCCCCCCCGGGAATTATTCATTCCCCTTCCCCCCT
>NW_008600415.1:25517-47090 GCF_000691845.1 Merops nubicus
AAATTATGCATTCCCTGTCCACCTATGTCACAAGGTCCTTTGATAGCAATTTAACACCCTCTTAATTTTGAATTTTCTCCCTAAGTACTTCTCGCTCATTTACCTTAGTCTGACTTGAGTGAAAGATTTCTTCACAGTACTCAGTTCTACTGCCATGAAAATGCACCGTTTCACCAGAACTTCAAAAACGTTTGTGCTCTGGTACATTTCTACAAAGTATCCACAGGTAACACTGATGCTGTCTGAGACCTTGTAGAGCTTCTTCCACATCAGGAAAACAACCAAGCATGTGCAAATGTAGAGAGACATTTTCAAGAGCGAGACCTGCTCTTGATGGTCCCTGCCCAAAACCCTTCAGTTGTACTTCTGATCTGCTTCATCTTCTCTATTAAACCACACAAATATAATTTTTTTATATTGTGTCTTCACAGTATTAGTCAACCTATGGATAACTGCAAATGTGTTTTTTTCTTTCCTGTTGACTCAGATACAAAAGAAAATCACATAAACAATGAAGTGCCTGAATGGAAGGCTACATTTTGCTTACAGCTATATATAGACTTCTATGAAGCTATATGATTTCCTGTGTTTAAACACACTGTTCCTACCATATTTAGACAAGTCCATCTCTTTCAGTCCAGTCAGAAATTGTTTTGAGAGGCAGCTTGGCTCATCAGCATCTGCCAACCTGCAACCCCTGCCTGAAAGCTGAAGGCCTACCAGCACAAACACTTACTTTTTGCAATAAATTGGATCTGAGCTACAATCCAAACTCCCTCCAGCCTTCTACCAAATCTGTTTTTGAGAAGGAGCTGTTAGCCACCTGCATACATCAGTCACCCTAACTAGACATGACGTAGTTGTATCTGCTTGTGTCTTCAAGTTATTTAACCTATTCAATGCAGTTCTAATATTATGTAAAAAAATACGTGTACCTTGTATTCCATAAGTAGATGTGATCATTTGCACAATATTTTCATATGAGCAGTTCTCACAATCATGTAATTGAGTATAATACATGCTTTGATAATGCATTGTAGTCATGTGCTGCAGCATATTCATTTCAGCAGCATTGCTGAACAGAGGGAACATGAGGGCATAAGCAGAAGCACCTGTAGCTATCATCCTTCCATCATTTTTACCTCTCTGCAAGATAGTTTTCTCTATTTGTTCTGTCCCTGCCTGGAGAACAGGAGGGTTTTCTCTAATGGCTAAAATCGGGCCAGGAACATAAGTTGGTTTTGATCTAAGCTTATTTTGCAGTAAAGCATGAACACATTGCAAAGCTTAACTTCTATTCCCCTAGTACCTGGGCTTCATTTTTGAGATGCTTCTATTACTGAAAATATGGAAAAAGCACACTTTCATACTTCTGCATGGTGATTGATATTATCTTTTGCTATTTATAAATCTGATTTTAGCTCTATAAATAATCTTAAATTTTTTAACAAAAAAGATACCCTGAAACAAAAATACAACAAAGGCAAACAACCAAGGAAATGATAATTGGATTTTTCTCAGGCTGTGCTAATCTGTAGACTATAAATGCTGTCTGGTTACACTTGAATACTGTTAATTTGCATGTAGCTGGGAGCACTGGCATGAACCACTAACATACTAGATCATGGCACCAGGCACTAGATGTTCCTTCAGATATCTAGCATTGCATACTGGAATTAGTTGACTTAGCATACTTGGACACATAGAACTACACTTTTTACTACAATTGTAAATCAAAGGAGATTACTTCTAATACAGTTAAAAAAAAAAAAATCAAGTGTGCAAGTATTTGATCAATGTTTCTAGTAAGCAGAATCTAACTACAAGCTATATATGCAATAACTGTTTATGCTTTGCTTAGCAAAAACAGTCATTCAGACATTGGTATTCAGACAGTAAAGTGCTTGTCAAGATCAAAATGCTAATCACTGCTTGCTGAGAAATGCAGTTGTTACCAGCTGTATTGAAAGCAACATGCAGCTAGAAGCAGCTGCAGCATGTTTTGCTATCTAGTCTTAACTGAAGTAAAATTTCTTTGCAAGTGTATCAGGAAATGGTCACCAATGAGCACTGGAAAGGCAGTGTGACTACCATGCTTGTACTGAACATCTAAAAAAAAAAAAAAAAAAACAGGAAAAAAAAAAAAGCCACCACACAAACCAAAACAAAAACCCCAAACCCCAACTGGTATCAGAAAGAAGGCCTGTAATTCCTCAGTCAGATTGCCACCTTTTCAAACCAAAATGCATTCTCCGGGGTTTCCAGTGACACTCCACACTCCTTTCTTTGATCAAAGGATTTGCTCACTGAATCTGAAGTCATAAGTGTTATTTAATTATACTAACACATTATACTAAGTCATGCGTACAGAAATTCTCACATCTATTTTTCTTATCAATACCTTTTCTATTAGAGAAAAACAAACAAAGAACCCCCCCCCAAAAAAAAAAAAAAAAAAAACACTTTTAAAATGTTGCTAGGTATTTTTATCTGCTTACATATTTTATCTTGCTCCTTGAAAAGGAGCAAAGTTTAAGAATCAAATAAATACTAAATATGATAAAATAACAAGCCTGGACACAGCCACTGATTCAGATTTATTCTGCAATCAATTTTTGTGTAAGGATCCTTGTATCAGCTCTACTAGTTTTAATCAAGTTTCACGCTAGCAGGAGACTCTATTCACAGGGACATGATTTCAGAATTGGAGCCGAGGCGACCAGTGGGTGCCACAGACAAGAGCTGCTGCCTGCAGCCTTTGGGCTACCGGGCCCTCTGCAGCTCCAGCCCTGGCTCTGTGTTCTGGGCTACTGACAGCCCTCTCATCATACCACATCCTTCTGTCCTAGTCCTGGCAATGCATCAGAAACTCACTGCATGCTATGGAAACATTGTAGAAGTATTCTAATTTTTTTTTTTCTTTTTTTTAAAAAGCCTTTATGCTGTCACTTTGCAACACACAATAAAATATTTAACTAAATACCCAAATTTCATCATACAGCTAACTAGCTCCACCAAAGATGTTACTTCCACCAAAACTTCCTTCTTCAAGGAGCTTAGCGTCTGGCTGGGAGATTATGTATGCTCATATTCTAACAACAAGGAAGAGCCTGTCCTTGGTTGGAAGCACATGGGAAACAGCGTCCCCAAATACACATAATCCTCTTCAAAAAAAAAACCAAACAAACAATAGAGAAACTATACAGAAGTCCTTCCAGACCAAACTCTGGCTCACTCTCTCAAGGATGTAATGAAAATGCTCAGTTTGGTCCTAGCTTCAGGTACACAAAACATTATCTTGACTCTTGGCACTCTTGATCTCTATTAATCCTCTTAATCTTCTAGTATTTTGATCTACTTCTGTCTTCTTATTTCGTCCTCTTCTCTTGGACTGCATCTAATTCCAAGACTGTGTCCATCAAACTACCATCCCTTAGTCTGATGATTTAGCTCACCAAGTTTTCTATGATTGTTAAGTGAAAAGGCAGTAACACTGGACATACTACAAATACTTCTAAGGTTCCATCATCTGTGTTCCTTCATATTCTGGGAGCTTTTCACACTGTACTATAACATACTGCAGTTATGACAATAATTGTTGTATACATGGAAGACACTATTCATAGCTACAGTGGAACCCTGAACCTGAAAATATAAACATCTCTGCTCCTCCGGGATTAAACTACCACAGGCATTGGAACAAACTAAGAAGCACAACACAGGACTTTGAAATCCAGAGCTCCATTTCAGGCTCCACAGATCTCCTCGATGACTTTGACAAGTCATTCCACTTCTGTTTACCACTCTTTGTGAAATGAGGATAATGACAGCACTAGAGGGAGTGATCTAGGGAGGGATATAAGAGCCAAGGTATACAGTGCCAATTAATATTATTATTAATTACACACAAACCAGAATCAGCCTCTATCGAACTTCTGCTAAATCCAAAAAATATAAAGGGAATTGTTGATATGTATTTGCCAAAACTAAGTTCTTGTATTTGTAGACAGCTATTACAATTACATAATTAGAGTAACCAGGAACACAACTGATGACTGATACTACACCCACAATATTCTTACCTTTTTTTTTTTTTTTTTTTTTTTTTCCCTTTTTTTGCCTTCCCTTTTCCCCCCCCCCCCACTTTCTCATTTGGTTGGCTTTAGATATGTAAACTGCTTTGTTTCCAGAAACATGCTATTCAACTGATTGGTTGCTTAATATCAAGGACTATTTTAAATAATGGAAAAGATTGCTTTAACCTACAGTTATGCTAGCTGACAGATTTTATAGCATGATTATTAATTCCTGACAACAAATAGCTTCTTTGGGACTGCTTTTTGTCCAATGAGTCTAGAAGGACTGGAAATGCATTTAGATGAATACTGAAACCAGTTTCACCTTTCATGAAGACAAAAATCAATGTAAAGATAAAGTACAAAAATAAATATAATAAAATTAACCACAAATTAAAGTAAAATAATTGGATCCATATAGAATTCTGGAATTGTAAGAACATATTGCATTAACTGTGCAAAAATGAAATTAAATTCAGTTTTGCTATTAAAACCAGAACTTGCCCGATTTACTGGGGGCTTACAGTACTGCTTGTTCATTTGTCCATTATCTCTAACTTTTCAAATATTAAAAACTGGAGGAAATTATGGGACTGAGATGTAGCAGCCTGGAGGTTCAGGTGGTTTATATTTCCTTGATATAACTCTTTAGGTACAGATATAAATAAAACCTATACCTCTGCACATCAGGGCCTCAATAATTCAAGTGTGTATCCTGAGTAGTACTTGATAGGGAAGTTCTGTCGAACTCAGCTGAGTAGCAGTGTTCAGAGGTACTCCTCTGTCCCAATACCTTCTGCTTAATTACCAGCTTCTATACTGCATTCCACTGACCTGTTTAAAGACTTGCAGAGAAATTTAAGGGAGATCTGTATATAAAGGCCTCTAAAGATCAAGTTCTTAACTTTGTTATAACTTGAACAGAATTTTATTGTTATGAATTCTATATATTAAAGTCATCTGCATAAATATTCAAACACTAATTTTAGAATATAAAAGTTTCAAAACTCCTATTGCAGAGGAGAATCTTTTTTTTTTTTCCACACATCTCACAAGAAATTTCAATGAATCAATTAACTATATGAATTAATCAATACACAATACTTAGATGTTTTGTATCTGCCCCAATATGTTCGCTGCCCTTATGATTTCTTGAACACTTATTTTTCAAATGGATCCCACAATTAAAGAAATCATAATATCCCTAGGAAAGTCCAAATACCAGATATTAGAGCCATAAAATACATGTCTAGTAAGCATGATTGAGATCAGAATCATTCTAATGCAACTTCTGAGGAGAATATCAAGTAATTTCAAAATCAGCATTGTTTTTTAGTGGACATTGCACATAAAATTCAAAGATTAAAACTGGTATGTTACTCTGGCAACAAGCAATTTCTTTGAATAATCAGATCCTAAGCACCTTTCTGAGATGCCAGAAGAGTCATAAGTTACAGCAGAATTGCTTTGTGTCGACTACTACAAAATTTATGACTCATGCTGTGAAGATGAAATCAGTTGTTTTCCACCTCCTGTTTACATAGAGATGAATCCATTTTTTTCTTTAAGTTAGCATAGTTGTCTCACTGGTTTAGAGCCGTGAAAACACTTAATACAAAGCCAATAAGTAATCCTAACAAACAAGTTTTAAACTAAACCGAAATGCAAGTTTTGACACTGCATGTAGTTTCAGGCTATATAGGCCACCAAAATTACACTAATTTCAGGCACAGTCTGACTTTAGTGCTGGAGATTTCCCAAAAGCCATTGCAAAGCAGTGAGACAGAGCTTGTCTATAGTCTTGAACCCAACTGTAGATAAGCAACACTATTCACAGACACAAGAACATCAGTCATAGGCACAGTGAAAACTTACCTTAAGAATCAATGGGTGCACTCTGTCCTGTAAGGAAATTAGGATGCATGACACTGAAACTACTTCTAAGGAAAAGCCTGTGATTTGCAACTATCATCTTAAAATTATAGACAAGATCCTTCCCTGCAGACCAGCCACTTGTGTCTAGGACAATCAAAGACAGCACTCGGGATAGTAAATAGAACCCTGGGGTAGCTGACATACAAATGGTTCCTTCTCTTCTCAAACATTTTCCTGCTGGAACAGCCAGGAAAGTAGTCATGGTTTTGTAACCATTTTTAAGTGAACCTTCTGTATGATTGACTCACATAATGTAAATTCTCTTCTGATACAACACAATGAGACAGGACCCTCTTACACACAGCAGCACCAGGATCAGCAGAGAGGTGAATTATAAGCTACCTTATCCTTTGTAGTAAAAGAAAATTTTGGTCACATTCATTTGCCAGAATTAGACCCCAGGTTTTCTACCTTTTATGGGTATGTAAAATATCTTTAAGTGTACAGAAAAAATAAATACCAGGTTATCACCAGCCAGTGCCCTCGAAAGGCTGAAATACATCATCTACCAAAGGGTAGGCATTCTCCCATATACTTACCACTTCACAAAAATACCTTTACAGCTCACTCACAGAAAAGCACTTCCAGAAAGAAAGTTGCAGCTATACAAAAACATGGCAATGATAGCAATTTTCAGAATTCAGGAATTTGCAACTTAAACAGACTTGTAACAAAGGCAAAAACTATTTGCCTTTGTTGAGGGGTTAGAAATTCAAGGAAAAGTAAACAACTTTCTACAAATAAAAGATAAAGTGCCACCAGATAAGTGAAATGCTGTATTATTCACATGCTCACATCAAGATGAGTGTGGATTTTAAAAAGAGAAAAAAAGCATCTAGCTTCCAACAAAATAAGCAGACAAGTAGTCAGTCTAACACTTGTTAAATACAGTGCTAACCCTGCAAAAAAAGTCAAAGAAAAGTAACTTGCAAAGCACACATTTAACTGAAAAACTTCATCAGAATTAATTTTTTTTCTTCAGACATAGCTTTATATATGTAAGAAGCAGAGTACCCACTCAGACAGGTCAGATTACAAAAACAAATCAAACAAAAAAAAAAGAGTAGTGGAAACATGGAAAAACAAAAATTATTAAGAGCTATGATGAAATTGCTATATTGAAGGACACCTCAGTATAACACTTGATCAGTCTAGGATTCAGAATGTCACATTCATTTCTCCTGGCATGGTACAACCTTTCTCCATAGCTTTCTAGAAATAACCTGGACCATGGTTTATAGGTAGTTGTTGCTACAAGGTTTTTTATGCCTTAACATATGGATAACGTACCTCAGGATATAGTTTCAGGCAACAGCCAAGCCAATCATTACTCAACTCCAAATGATTCAAACATATTCTTCATTACTACCTGCACTCTTCCATCACACCCTGTGCCTCAGGATCAACACACCTCTGACTTCATGGTGTAGCAGTTCACAAGATAAGATAGCAAAACACCTATTATATTTCTTCTGAGTTTAGTCCCTATCAACTTAACTCTTTCCTGTGGCTCACCACAAGGTCAGATGAGCACAGATGGTTGCACAATGGAAACACAGGGGATAAGCAGCCAGCATCTTTTAGGCAGCAAATAGGGCAGGAAGCAAGGCAGCTGTATTGGAAAGCTGCACCTGAAGCACAGAGCTGCCACTGAAAGGACAGGATTCTGTGGCAGCTCTAACCAGCAAATCACATCACACAGGTATCAAACAAGTTTCGATAGAAAATTGACATTAAGGTTCTAGTGTTCATTATGTCTATTCCCAATTTTATTGTTTGTAAAATAAGAACAATAGTATGTCTGTATATATGGTACTCTGACAGCATAAATATGCTTTGCCTAAGATGGTAATTAACTGAATATAAATACATATAGTGTTATTATGTGTTCTTGTGTATTCATACAATAACAGTTGCTGTAAACAGAGCCAAATGATGAATATATTGCATGGTTCAGGACTTTTGGCCTAACCTCCCTGTAGAACCTTTTAGATTTTCAAGAGCTTGAGATAAATGCAGCTTGAAGGAGAGTCAAACAGATCCTTAGGTGGATAGATTCACTGCACTTACTCATCTTAGTTAAGGACCCAATCTAAAGCTGCACAGACCAGTGAATTATCACCTTGAAGTCACACCCCGTTTTTCAGACCTGTAAAATGAAAAGAAGCCATATTACAAAGTGTCAATTGAAGGTACAATTTCAACATTTTACTACATTGTAATCCAAGTTTGCTTGCTATTAGCAGACACAGCTACTAAACCCACGTGGATGCAACTCCAGCGGAACCTAGATGAATATACTCATTAACGATCACCTCAAACATGTTTTAATTTGGAAAATGCATTACCATGTAGCACTCACTTAACATCACAGCATCACATATCCTGCACTCACCACGAAGTCCTCTATCAGAAACTGTACCACATGCCTCACAGATGTAAACCATAGATTTAAATACATTCTATTTGCAAGTATATACACGTGTCCATCAGATGACTGGTACTTTCTGAAAGCTCACTGTTTTTTGCAGTTCCTCAACATCTCTTATAAAGTGCAGTGACTCTGCAAGAGGGTGACCAAAAATATGTGACTGCTAGTAATGCAAGCTAGTAATGCTTTTTACAACGTCTAATTCTTCATTAGAGATCAAATGCTCCTGTATCTAAGGAACTGGTGAAAATATTTTGGTTTTGTAACATTCTTACTGCTCTATGGTAAAAATAAATAAATAATTATTGCTTAAGTAAATAAATTTCACTGTAAGAAAGCAAGTTGCATTTAAACATCCAACACAGATGCCCCCCAAATGAATGAAAGTCAGCTTGAACTGCTGGTCTTCCCTTCATGTGCTATTAGGCAGCCAGAAAAAGGCAACACAGATTTAATGCAACATCAACAAAAGTAAAAAAAAAAAACAAAACAACAACAAAAAATACACACACACACACAAAAAAATCAAAACCAAGCATCAAAACCTAAGAAACCTAACCAAACCGTGAGGGAATGAAGGAGAATGAGTTTCTATTGCAGTACAATGATTTGAGCTTATTAGCAATAAAATATAGGTACATATCATAGTTGAACATTAATTGCATTTTTATGAATTTACAAGCACATATATTTAAAGAACAGACAAATGGGGATTCTGAATTAAGTTAAGCAAGATTTTCCAGCACAACTCATCTCTTCTCCTGCCTGGATACACCAGAATTCACTTATCTATGAATTCTATTAAAAACATCAAGCTTTAAACATGCAAATTATTTACAAGATATGTCATTTCATAGACATAGATATTACCATGGAAGTTTAAATATATTTTGCACTCTGTGCCTCTGTTCCTCAAGTCTGTACTTTCTCTTTTAACCATTTTTATTGTCTCCTTTTTTTACCATGACTTTTTTCAGATTACTGCCATGTGAGAAATGGAAAAGAGAATTTTTAATATACACCTAGAGATATGCACAGAGGTTTTATATATATGTAAATGTATATATGTATACATATACACACAGGTATGTAGGTGTATGCATATACACAAATGTGACAAAAATTATTTCATTTTCTCTTGAGAAAATGAGTGGAGCTTTTATGTTTTCCAACTGGCACTGAATGAAGAAACACATAAAAAGAAAAATCACTGGCAGACAATCTGGTAGATCTATGCCAAACATTGGTTTGAGCAGGATGAACTTCTTGTGCTTCTCACCTTATGACAATATTTATACATGATTTTTTCATAAGCCTTATTTTTCCCCCTGCCATTCCATGTAATATTCATATCTGTTCACACGTTTGAACATACCACTGCAATAGAGAAAGTGTTTGAAAAATTCTGAGTAGAACTGCTACTCTGCATTGGTATTTTTTCATGTTGGACTGTGCCAATGTTATGGAACGCTGAATATATTTACTGTGACAAGTGATCTAGTCAAAGTTAAATCTCTGAGGAATTATGATTTTGCCCATCTGTCCAGGACTCAAAACTAGACTGCATGCTTATTACACCACAATATTTCATTTTCCATGTGTTAGTCTGAGCATGCTAAAGCTAGATATTATTATATGCCTGAGAGACCAAAAAAAAAAAAAACCCAAACATATTGTTCAGAGAATTTCAAAGTTACAGATATGGAAAACATGCAGTATAGCTGCAATCATGACACAGAACTCTTCTTATAATTCATTTCCAAAGTTGTTCAATGTATTGTATACTGTCAGTGAAAAGACTCAACAGGGATACAGAATAATAAATTTCAATGTAAATGCCATTGTTTTACTGTTCTGAAAACAAATAAACAAAATAATTAGCTCTTTATTGCAATTAATATTTACATATTAGTTACAGATTAGTAACAGATTGCAGACTCAACCTGAGTTGAATACGGTTCTGTTTATATCCTGTTTATTCCCAGTTTGAATATTAGAGGTATTTTTATGTATTTATTTATTTTTTAAGCAATGAACACCAAACAAGTCAGAAAAATCCAATTTTCACTTTAACTGACACAACACATGAGTTATGGACCTTCACCTGGTTGCCTTGGGAAATCGTTGGGAAGACAAAAACTGTTCTCCCACAACCTGTCTGAACCCCAATATCAAACAAATAGTTAAATTTTACAAGATACTATGAGCTAGATTAAAACTTGACAGGATAACTTGCAGAGCACATGAGAATATTTTTGAGAGAAGAAATAAATAAATAAAATTAACTGGAAGTCCAGTGTCTGTTGTATGCTTTGCATTTAGCATATGCAACCTCAGAATCACATGCACATTGATATTCAGAGAATGGGGCTTGCAAAATATCTGAGGCCTTAAGCATCCAGCAGTGTTTCTGAGGCCTCAGCAGGGACATATACCCTTGGTATCAAGGTTATGAACACACTGCTAATAGAACAAAATGGGATTATCTTGCTCAGTCTTTTCCCATCAGACAAACATACACACAGGGATATATGTAATCCTTGCAAAATTGTCTAGCTCCTACATCAGCTAATTTAACCTTCCCTAAATCTCAATCCTTACATAGTTGCAAGGAAACTAATAGATTTGTTCATGTTCAAGATTGTTGTGTTCATCTCTACATTCCTAAAATAAAACGAAAAATATAATTATTCTCCCAAATACAGGTCCATTAGTATTTTATTGTGAAGATAAATAGTAATCTTCTAACAGTCCAAAAGTGCTTCAAGTAATTCAATTTTGAAGAAGGTCTTAATAATGTATGTAGAGGCATTTTACCTGTAGCAGCAGCAATATTGATCTCACACCATTAAGGTTTGCAGCATTTTTAAAACCCATTACCTTCCTGCATATTAGCTCTCACTAGCAGAAAGGACATCACTTTCACCGTTAACTTCTGGCAGACATCAACACAAAAAGGTAATTCTGCCTGCGAGAGTGTCTGCCTGACTGCTTGATAATGTCAATCAATAAGCAAAATCACTTTCTTATAGTTATTGTAAAACAAGATGTCTGTTCAAACAAATTCAAACACAAAAGTTTCCTTTCTGTATTCAAAATATTAATGAGCCTTAAAATACTTATACATTTACTAACATATACTTCATGAATGCCTGTAGATACACTACTAATTTACATCTTTTTGTACTTTTATAAAGTAACAGTAGATGGATAACACCAGAATGGATTTACAACACTGACGGCCAGTGTGTACAGGGGGTCATCACAGACACTACTGAATCATAAAAGAAAGACCTGTCAAGTTTCAGATAAAGCTGGCACTTGATGATGATAAATTATTTACTAAGTGCTCTTGTTGAACCATTAGGGAAATCCTTTCTTCTTCCTTCACCATTCATTCAACTCAGGAGAACACTACATGCTTATTTTGAAACAACTTAGAGCAAAAGAAAGCACATTTTCAGAATAACAAGCAATCATGGAAGTAAATATGAGAGTACCATCTAGGGACAATTCTGTGTTACAAATCTGAAAGTGTTGGGTTTTTCATCAGCGATATCACAATTTTTCTGAATAATGTGTCTTGTGAAAGGTTATAATTATGTTAGCACAGAGACTGTGTAAGCGTAAAAGTATTGACAATACACATGTGAAAACAAATAATTTTAGAGGCATTGTTACATCTCTGGTATCAATGTTTTTTTTTTTTTCTCTGAATTCGTCGGGTTTCCTAGGAAAAAGAGAATAAAAGCAGTTCTACCTTAGATCCCAGACAAAATTAGAAGATGGTGGAACAGTCTTGTTCTACCCTACCAACTTGTTGCTGAAGTCTGAGCTGTGTATGTAGTTACCTAAAGATTTCAAACCCCCCACTATCAGTTTGGGCATACAGCTGAAACCCAAACAATTCAACTATAAAACAACATGCTTCTAAGTTCACAAAACATCTCTAGCAGTAACTATGGATCCCACAGGATTTTAGACATGCTCAGTTCAAGCCTTTATCAAAAGCTGGTGTTAACAGAAATACTTAATCAAAAAGTTGTATTAAGACTGACGCAAATACAGAAGATGATTTTGAAAGTGATGTAGTAACTTGTTATTCTTCAAAGGAAAAAAAACAACAACCACTAAATAAGCTATAAATTTCCCTCAAAATAGTAAAACTAACACCTCAAAACTGCAGCAGTAAACTTTTAAGCTATTCTAGGGTAGGATATACTCTAATTCACTAAGCTGAAATATCTTGAAAGCAATCAGGCATATAGCACATAGTATTCATTAGTGCATTTATACTAAGTGAATCCACTATATTGTTTCCATCTACCAATATAATAGTTAATAATTGGGTGTTGAGAAATCAATAATTTTTAAATGTGAAAAGAAAAAAACAATATCCATATCTTTCACAATAATTCAAATTTTAAAACAGATCAGTGATTCCTTTCATTCCATGTATAGATTTCTAGGCACTCCATTCTTAGATTAGACCAGGCAAGCATAAAGTGTCACCCACCAACTTGCCAAGTGAAGGAAACCTTTAAAACCCAGAAACACACAAATGAAAAAAAAAAAAACAAGCTCAGAGACAACTTCACCTGGAGCAAATCTGTTATTCCATTTAAGTCACTGAAGCTATGACAGCTCACACCAATGAAAGATTTTTTTCTGAACAACTGCATGCCTATAATATCTATATGCAGATAGTTATTTGGTCTCTGAGCACTAAATTATACACATTATTTACACTTTGTTTTTAACAAATACTCCAGTCAAATCTAAAAAAATACAGCTTGAAGAGTAAATTTTAGTTATTAAAAATCACATATTAGCCCTATTTATTCTAAACTTTGGAATCATAAGAAGGATGGAAAGAGATTTTGTATTGTACTTGTTGCCATTGTCTGGGTACTTTGTCATGATCAATAACAATAATGGTCAGGATTCTTCTATAGGGTAAGCTGAAGCAAAAGTTTTGAAAGCTTTAATCTGGTTACTAAGAATCCAGTTATGTAAAACCAAACGTATGCACATCAAACCATTATTAAGAATCTTTTTAAAGGGCAAAAAGTTTAAGAAATTATTTTACAAGTACAACAAGTAATATAGAGAACTATTTTTTTCCATTAGATTTCAGCATGCTGTAAGATTCTACCTGGTGCCATAATGACCCTGGAAGACATTTTCAAATACTTGCTGAGGGACTGCTATCTTGTCTGGAATTCACAACTGCCAGAATTCACAGTGTGGGTGCACTTTTCACCCTAACATCCACTGAGACCCAGCAGCATCATGGAAAAGTGACAATCTTATCCTAAACAGACAGTTCTAGAAAGCAACAGTTACTGATCACCTATTAATAAAATACCTGCCTAACTGCTCTGCTGAGGGTAAAGCAGATCAGACCCCTTGGAAAGATCTTCCAGTCTAATGTGTCAGCCCATAGTGCAGCACACCTGCATACTATACAAGTCCTTCCAAGATATTAAAACACACAGTACAGTAAGAGCTGCTAAGGGATAACAGAGTTCCCTATTAAAGGAAAAGAAGTAGCATAGATACAAGAAGCTCTTAGTTTTCAGCCATTGTTTATATAGGAAAAAATACCAGTTGTTTCTGGTGCTTAATCTAAATAAAAGAATAATCCTCAGAGAAAAAGTATGTTCTTCCATAAGATCAGGAGTTACAGGAGCTCAGGCCTTATGAAGAACCTGATCCAAAGTCTTTCAGCTGTTGATAAATGCTTCTGTAGGCTTCAATGACTATTCCATCATGTCAGCCCATAATTAATATCACCTTCTGTGAAAAGGATTTAGGTTACTAGACATGCTTAAGTATAAAAATCAAAGCTCACTTGCACCAAAGGGATTACTTGCTTCCACTCCCTCAGAGGTCAAAGACATTTTCAGCTTTAACAACAAGGTACTCTGATTATCTAGTTCATTAAATGCATAGGGGATTTATTTTTTTTTTAATAATTAACATACCTGAAGTTTGATATGATTTCTAGCATCTAATTTACACAGTAAGATGTTTGCGTTTTGAATCTCTGAAATGCTTCTGTGAGAGGTAGACTTTGATAAGTTTTTAATTAAGTTGATAATATCACTTTAAAAGCTACAACACCTAGAGTATAAAGGACACAAGTAATAACAGATTTTATAAGGCTTAGCAGCTTTATAAAGCTTACTTGCTTTGTGGAAGAAACTACTTTTGTGAAAGTGTGTATTTGCCATCTGATTGCTTCTGAGGAACGTTTAAAGAAGGTTAGACACCCCTGGCTTTAAGAAGTATTGTGTATTACCATTCTAACAATACAGTTTTGTTCCCTATTTCAAAATGGGAGGGCTGTAAACTTTTCCTGTTGAATTAACTAGCTCTGCACTTCATGCTCTCTGCTCCTCTCAGAAAGTGAGCTTTGCCTGTGTGTTGGTATCTATGCTATAAAATGATTTTTCTACTTAATTGCATTGTACTTGCAGTTTAACTACTATGATTATTTAGAAAATATTGCTAACATCCTGAGAGAGGGCCACCTTTTAAACAGGTGGGTTCCAATCTGGTTCAAAACCACTAAAATTAGGTAGTACATCATCTGTGGAATGTTTTACAAGCAGCTAAGGAAAGAAGCAACCAAGCAGTTTTCAAAGACAAAAAGACTGTAACTGAGGGTGAAGTAGCTCCAACAGAAGCTGAACATTCTGAGCTTTTCAACACCTCTGGCAAAATGACCAAATAACTACAAAGACCAAAAATTGAGAAAACTCTGGCAAGTGTACCTACATGGAAATTTACTAAATTGAGCAGTAGAAGTGTTACCTATACAGGAATAGATATCAACCTAAATTAGTAAAATCAGAGAATCAAGGCTTCAGCTGCCACACTAATGACTTTTGAGAATTCCATCAAATCTCTTAACTGAAGCAAACACAGAAAACCTCAGCTGGCACAGAAAAGCAGACCCATCAAAAGGCACACTGCTGAACATTTTGCCCAAGTCTCCACATCTTTACCTGCTTGACAAAAAAAACTAATTCTTACCAGATATGCTGGAAGGTAGGCTACCATTGCAACTGACTTGGTGCTTCCAAGGTCTACCTTGCTTACCACAGAAAGTCCACTGGCATCATTGTGACTCTGTGCAGGGACAAAGTGCAAAATTTTTAAGCGAGCTACAGTGCAGAAGGGGCAAATACTGCAACTCTGGTTTTGCTTGAATCAAGTATGTGAGAAAGTCTCAACATTTCTAAAACCATATTTAAAACACTTGTCAAGCATGAGTTTGACCACACAGTACTCTATACTCAACACAACGAGAATCTGACACACAGAAGGGTGAGTTCATGTTTGTTACGTATCTAGAAAAGCAAATCACTATTGGTTTTGTATTTTCCCTTGGATCCCTATTTTTTTTATGGCAGATTTCCATATCTTTTCATTTCAGAGGAAGTGTCCTATGACTAAACAACTGAGTACTTGATTTTATAAGTAAAGAAAGCCATTTGGTTTTAAGTTCTGTCATTTCTTAAGGAGCACTAAATTGATAGAATTGAGAAACCTGAAACTATAATTAAGAACTGGTTCAAAAGGTATTTCATCAAATACTTGTATATTAAAAACAAAGCAAAACAAACATTTCCACAGCAGAAACATTCTCATTCAGACCTCAGATAAGAAAATTAGCCCAATACCTTCAGTAACAAAACACAAGATGAATTCAAAACATTAAACAGAAGTGGATTCAGTGCATTATTTTCATTTCAGTTATGCTATTTTTCTTCCTGAGAATTTGTGTAACAAGACTATTTGCTGGAAGAGTCTGAGAAGCTTCCCTGCACACATTTTTCTTGGCCCAAACAGAAACAAAAATTAAGCCTTTTTTGCTTCTTCTGATGAAACAAGTGGAGCCCATAGCAGTTCTGGAGTCAAGTCTCTTGCTGTGTATTTGAGTGTCAAGGCTACCACACAACAGGGACCATATTTAACTTCATCCCACATATGAAAAAATTTCTGCAAAGCTAAGGTGAACTCAGCAATCCAACTCCACTTGTGTTTAGCTTTGAAGCCTATTTCTATTTCAGACTGTAAGAAGGGGTTATGCACTTTAAAAGTCATCTAGCTTTTCCAATCCTAGCACTTGGTCCAATACAAGTTATTACAAGCCTTGGTCTCCTCTGCTTCCTTAGACCTTCATGGCAATAGCAAAGTTCCATCCTATACAGGGCTTCCAAAATTACTTGAAAACGTTCTTTCTCTGTAAAAATTTACATTAAATTTAATGCATCAGATCATTAGCAGCAAGTGGAAGGGAAACTACTTTGTGCTCTTCTTTATCTGATATAGAAACAGGCAAATTTTATGTGCTAATATTGTTGAAATTTGTAATAATTTGGCTACCGTTCTCCCACTCCCAAGTGAAATACTCATCAGGAATAAGACACCTAAGGTGCACATGCCACCTGATCTTTCCATGGTCATACCAGAGAGACAAGTTTGCCGTGTATTTTACCATGTGGGGTTTCTAAAAAATATTTTGGTTCCCTCAACTCTATTGAAAGGGACTCATACTGCAGCTCTAGTCTCATCTCAGACCAGCGATAACATCTAATATTGGTAAATTCTAAATACTGAGTTAATTTACCTCTGCATCTGATGTTATCAAACTTGAAAAACTGAACAATGGGATGGGTAGGACTTTATAGATTTTTTTTTTAATATATATGTATATTTATAATGTACGTTCATTTAAAAAATGTGGGTCATAAATAAGATACTTGCCTTATTTATCATATCTAGCATCTGTACTGTGGATGCAAACAGGTATACCTTGCTTTGTTTTATTCCCCAAAAAAAAATCTTCAGAAGCTGGCAGTCTACAACGTTTTTTTTAATGAACAAAACTTAAGAGCTCCCAACCTTTACCTCCAGGCTTTGCCTAATCAGTTGTTATTGCAATTAATACATTGTCTGTATTACAGAGAGTACTAAAACACTTGCACAAAAACGTCCCTGGGTTTAATATATTTCGGCAGCACTTTATAATACTCAGATCCTGTATAAAAATATCTGAATCAACTGTTTCTCATAATGCTCACCTGGAGAGATCCCTATGCAATTTTATTTTTTCATATATTTTTTCATATCACTGTATCTAAATAGTAAACAAGCAAGGCTCAAGTTTTCACAGATGAACTAATCACTGTAACAGTTTTTACAATGCTAAAACATAGCAAATATTTATCACTCAATCTAAAACTTTGACAAGTTTTAATCTGTTCTCATAAAAATAAATTAAAAAAAAAAAAATCTATAGTAAGAAACACAGAGAGGTTACAGAAAACAACTCTCCAAATAAACATAGGTAAGCAAACATAACTCAGAAGACTAGCATGGTAACTTAGCTGTTGGAATTCCATTAACTTGCAACTAAGAGTGGAAGCATACAAGAATTCTGCATGCTGCTTTCAAAAATGTAAGAGTAGGTGTACTCATTCAAAAAAAGAGCTCCAAATGTTTTAGATGTCAAGGTTTCCCTCAGCATTTTTTTTTTTGTAAAAGTGTTCTTGGGGACTAAAAAGTATGTCAGTTGAACTGGTATTGAAAAAATGCTCCAAATATATTCAGAATTCAAACTATTGTTGTGCTACTTGTAATAAATACTGTGGAAGCTTTAAGTTGCTCTTGTTTTCTTTCACTTTATTTGCTGCTTTCAGGAATAAGCCTGATCCAAATCAGAGAAGATGACTGAATGGAGGACATTAAAAGTCTGTTGCTATGAGATACTAGGCCAAAACCTCCTAGGACTGGAGAAATGAATAGTTTGGATAAACACAGAGAAATTAATGTTATAATTTGAAGTTTCAAGTGTATAAAAAAAGGCAGTTGACTATGTTGTCTGTCAGTGTATGACAGTGCAGTATTGCACACAAGGATACGATGACCCTCATATTTAAAACATTTTAAAAGAAAAATTGAACCCTCTATCCAAGGTGATAATTACCATAGTATTACCAAACTACTACTTCCTACCTTGATTTCCTACTACCAGCTACTCAATTCACATTTTATACTCTCCCAAGATGTTTGCTATATCCGAGATTGTCTCATACACTTTTCAAAAACTAGCAGGTTTTCTTTTTTCTAGTGCTTGCTTAAAAATTCCCAAGAAAGTAGATCAATGCACTCTGCAAAGCAAGATAGTCAAGAATTTTTTTTTTTTAAACTTAGATAGCATTGACAATCAATTTTAAAACCTACAGGCAAAAGATAATTGCCTTAGTAACAGAAAGCAAAAGACTAACCAACAAATATGTTTTAAATGAGCTATTTATTTAAAAAGAAAGTTGTTGTATTTTTTTTTTAAATCTGTACTTATGTTACTACAGAATATAAACCCACTAAATGCATGCTGAGTGGTTATGTATATTGCAGAAAGATTCTTTCCTAGGCAAAAACTCCTGAACTCTGAACCATAATCTCAAACCAAGTTCTATGAAGGTCTAAGAGTACTGCTGAAAAGTTTCTCACTTACAAGTGTGGATTTGAATACACCATGAATTTAAGATTTCTAGCTTCATTTGTAACCTATCAGTTACAGTATCAGTATTAAATTAAGAATCCTATTGCCAGTAGTTTATCCATATTTTATGAAGCCATCCAAACTTTAGAAACATTTACATGATAGTTGTTACATATCACTTTAAATATTGCTGTGCATCCTTACAAAAAAGGGCATAGTAACATGAAATTAATCCAAATATCACAGCAGAACCCATGAAATATACTCCTTTACTTTACAACATTTGAATTGTGGTAAAAGCACTGTTTTCCACTGCTTCCTACACTACTAAAATCATCTAAGGGACCACCATTAACAAAGCCGTGAAGACTCCAAGAAAATGGTACACATTTTATAAAATCAAGTGGATTTTTATTCATTTTCTATTTCAGCAGGGTTTGGTTTTTTTGTTTTCCTGTCAATGGAGACAAAGGTATAGAAATTTTAGAAATGTGAGAAGTCAGTTGTTTAGCATTACACAGGAAACTCAGCTGTTGCAGCTTACCCCTACATGATCATATGTGGAGAGGTAAATTGTGGAAGTATTTGCAAAGATTAAGGTTTAGAACTGTGATTCTTACATAAAACAGCCAAAAATAATACTACAAACTAGTGAGATAGAAAATCAAATAAACAAACAAAAAAAACCCAATCAAAACCAAAAACCAGCCAATGAAGGAAGCATGGAGCATACAAAAGGTTCCTCCACACATTGATTAGAACTCTCCTTTCCTTTCAGTGTAACTTGTGAAATATCTAGTAATCAGCAAAGTATGTTTTTCTATAGGGCTTTATATAATTTAGAGCTGGAAAAAGAACCATGATTTGGTTAGAAGGAGGTATGTAGCATATGAGATAACTAAGCAAAAACCATTTCAAAAACATAACAGTGGGCAATACTTTTGTCCTGCAGATGAGTTACACGGGACTGCTACGCAAAGGTGAGAATTCTCAAGACATCTTATGTGGATGAACACCAAACATAGACTGAGGATGCACACAAGAGTTTGTTCAGGACCTTTCATAGAAGAAACAACGTTTAGCTGGGGTGGTATTTTTGTGTTGTTTGTAAGTTTGGGATTTTTTCAGAAGCCAGATAACTCCCAAAGATCTCCACATCCCCTTCTTTATATCCTTCTGTGCATAAACACCTTTCCCAAGTCACTGACTTCTGACAACTTTATCATGCCAGTAATCCATGCCTAATAATAAGGCATCAAGGACAGTGTAATAAGAACTATATGTTGTTTTGGTTTGTCATTTCTTTCCCTTCCAACACAAATTTTTTAACATACAATACAATATGGAGTACAATATATTTAATTATCAGAATTTTTGTCCAGACTATGTATTTATAACTTTTAGAATCACTGTACTATTGGATCAACATTGGATGCTTGACTGTGCCAAACCACAGTAAAAGCAATCTTAACTAAGCAGCATCATTATTAATGTATGCCATTTCAGCTTGTTTATTTTTTCTTAATCAGTTGGATATGCAGTACATTCTTACTCTACAGTAAATTATTACCTGAATAATTTATTTATGGGCAACAAAAATTTGTGTCTGCTTGTCTGTCTACAAGCTCTTTGTAAGGCTGTAGGGCTTTTCTCATCTTTCAGTGAACAAAATGTGTAGCTGATTAGAGAGCAATAACAATATATATTTAGAGAAACGTATTTTAGCCTAGTCTCATACAGAAAGAAGGTTTAAAAAAACCAACCTAACAAACAAACACAACCCCTCCAAAATCTCACTTCCCTCTTCCTCCCAATCACTTTTTAATCTACAGGCCTTTTTCTTTTTTTGACTAGAGAGTCTCAAATAAATGACAGTCATTTAAGTTTCACAGAAAATAGGATAGGCTGACAGATTATTAAAAGCGTTCTTAAGGCACAAAAGGATACAAGAAGATGTGCCTAAAAGAGCCCACAAGA
This sequence comes from Merops nubicus, assembly GCF_000691845.1. Lineage (NCBI taxonomy): Eukaryota > Metazoa > Chordata > Aves > Coraciiformes > Meropidae > Merops > Merops nubicus. Next base: position 46,456 of record NW_008600415.1, read on the forward strand.
AAGACTGTTATATAGGGGTGCTCATAATTAAGTATCTAGCAATTCTGCAAGACAAACCCTTACAAGTCTTCTAGTATTAGTGTTTGCAGGATTATTTGCAAGTGTTTTTCCCTTCATTACAAGAATGAAGTAGCATAAGTGCTGAGTATATTAAGAGAGGTGGGTAGATGTGGGCTGATATGTAGTTGGACAGAGTTTGAACAATATGAAGTTAATAGTAAGTGCAGCCTGGAAAAAGAAACGATGTTTACATTGGTAACACTCCAGGAGTAAGTTTTTGAGGCCTAAGATTTAGATTTCAATAAAATTCTCTTTTCATTGTCCTCCTCTGGGGATATGCCCAATATGCCTTGATGCTTTAGAAGTAACAAACAGCTAATGCCAACGGCTAAAGTTGATCAACTGACTTGAAGCTCCAGAGCCTACCTACAACCTGTTAGATGACCATGGTTACCACTTCTTAATGACAATTTTATTTTTCAATCATAAACCTTACACAGATGGAAGATAATATCAATCACTTCACTTTCATCAGGCCTGAAGTATAGCTCCACTTGAAAAAAAATTCACCCTACTTTTTTTTTTCCCCAGAATAAAAAGGGAGGGGAGGGACACAGGCAACTTCAAAAGGGAAA
>NW_008600415.1:47121-53023 GCF_000691845.1 Merops nubicus
AAGAGAAGAGTTGTTCCATTCCAACATGTAAAAAGAAATCCAGTGATTCCTTTGCAGAAAGCTCTCACTGTACTGAAATTTAATCATCTGTAAGAGCAGACCTGTCAGAAATCTACTGAAGTTGAAACTAAGAACCTGCCTCCATAATCCAAGCTGCATTAGGTCTGTGCCGAGTCCCAGAGGCGATAATTAGGTTTGCAAGTCTCATCATTTGCCATAACAGAGCAGCCTTTGTTCTCACCAAGCAGGTCTTTTTTCAGTTCAACATCTGAGAAATGGGAATATCTGATGTCAATAATCAATTGACCTAAAGAAAACATTTTGCACTTCAAGAACTTCAGAGGTTTGGAAATCAGAGTTCTCCTCCCCTCCCCCTGCACCAAATAGAGATACTTGTGAAGAACATTTAAGATTATTTTTCTCTGAATCCTAAGGATTCAAATGCATCACACAACTAATTACAGATATATAGATCATATAAGCTCTCCTTATGTAATACTTAAACAGTATTTAATAGGCTAAATCTGCTCTAAAATTTAATTTAAACTGTGTAAATTTTAGTCTACAATTATCAGGTGTCAAAAATTGAACATGTGTATAAATGTTTATGCTACTACCCTTGATACCTCACAGTCTGATCAGGTTTAGGTGGCATGCCAGTAAAAACCAGGGAAACATTTTGACTAATAGCAAGATTTCTCTCTTGGTGCAGACTCCCCTTCTTCTGCAGCAGAACACCAGCTGGACAGAAAAGTGTATATACATTTTGCTTGATGCAAATGATTTGCTACACGAGTTATCTGTGCATAAGCATTAAGTGCAACATATCCCATGCATCTTGTTTTTGCAGCATCTGCACTATAGGAATTCAGGGAGTAGAGAGTTCTTGAGCTCTGTCCAAAGTTGTGGATTCCTGAATGTCTATCTTTTTAACAGGAAATACTGTTCACTATACAAATACCTGAAAACTCCAGACACTCCTTAAACCGCAGGACTGGAAGGAAGAATTTAGCTGCTTGGGGAATTCATTCACAGTATCAATGGGCACAAGAATTTTTTAAAAAATGCCCTCACCGTGCAGTGTGTTAATCTTTAAATTACTAAAAACTTTAAAATCATGATAACTGTTCCTTAAATTAACAAAATTCTTTTCTAATTATCTGGTCCACAAAATCTATAGCAAGAAGTCTGAGCTGGAAGTAACTGTTGCTCAAAGTTTTAATCTTCTTAGCCAATTCAGAAAATCATTCTATCTCAACAAACAGAAGCTGTTTTCACTGAATAGAAAGGTAAACTCTGAAACACATTTTAGTGCCTATCACCAGCGATTAGAGAAGCCATTATCTGCGTTTTCACTAAGATGTCTTTTGCCTGCTTGTGCTATTTTAAACTGTTAATAACACTGTGAGTTATTGTGGCAAATAGCTGTTACTATATATTGTCAAACCAAACCCAAAGTAATCCATGAAAATGTTTAGAAATTCCCTGCTGCTTTGGAGCAACTTGACATACTCTGTAACTCAATTATTTCTTAGACTGAGAAATAAATAATGTGCACAGTAGATCTTACCCTACTTTCAGCTACCTTTAGCCCACAAGTCTGACAGCACTTCAGTTCTGTGAACGTGCCCAGCTGGCTGGCTTTGTGCCAGAGTATTTGCTTTAAAACCTGATTCCCCTGAGGCAGAAGACTGCACACATGGGCCAGCAGAATGACTCACAACAGATCCATAAAACTGCACAAGAAGGGACCAAAAAAACAGTAAATATTACACAACAACACATCCCTTGCACTTTATAAGCAGGACATTACTGCAGTGAAGTGCAGGCTCAATAGAACACTAAAAAAAAAAAAAAGTAATTGAAATAATATGTAAATTGCGAAACTGTATTCTCTTGCCATTATATATCACCTCTTCAGTGTCATTCCATTATCCCAAACTATGTCAGTCACAAAGTTACTAAGCAAAATTGAACTTCATTCACAACCGATACACTAAGACCAGGTTGCTTGGCTGAAAAATTTGGAAAAGTAGCCCTATTACAAACAGCAAACCAGACCTTTGTTTCTCAGTTTAGGACATTACCAAAACAACACAATGGTAACTAGCATTTTCTTATAAATCAGTTTCAACACATGGAGAGACATCAGTTGTCTTCTTCCATTACTTTCTCAGTGGCAAAGACAGGCACAAAGTACACAAGCACATACACAACTTTCAACAAACCAAACTTGTGTAGCAGTTTGTAGATCATGGTTTTTCATTGTTAGGAATGTGAACTCTGCAACACGTTCATGCCACGTCAATTTACAGTTTTAGATATTAAAATTCGTTTTGAAACTGAGATTAGGTCAAACCAGGCAGTATCTCCTAGTCAATACTAGACTCCCTACCTGCAAAACAAGCTCCAGGGGCACCATTCCTACCACACCCTGTAGCCTCTTGAAGCTTCAGATGCTTGAGAGTGCCTGTTCAGCAGCTCCCTTGGTGTCTACATAATCTCTCCTTTCCTCCAGGAGGTTCCTGTCTGCAGTCAGCTTCCGAACAACACAGTCTAATAGAGCAAAAGAAAATGAAACAAACCCCAAATGTTTCTGTCACGATCTTTCACTTTTTAAAAGTGCTTATTCTTATAGCTTTGAGGAAAAAGTTTTGTCGGGAAGAACACAAAAGAAATATGAAAATACAAAGGAAAAGCATGGAATGACTTCTCCCCCACAGTAAGAATTAAAAAAACAAAACAAAACAAAACAAAAACAAAACAAACAAAAAAAACCCAAACAAACAAACAAAAAAAACAAAAAAATAAACAAAAAACCCAAAACAAACAACAAACAAAACAAAACAAACAAACAAAAAAAAAAAGGCAAACCACCACACACGTGCATGTCACTTGAATTCCTTCTCAGACTCATAGAAGCTGGGAACATTACTGAAATATATGATGGAATCCCAGGCATGAGTGAATCTCCTCACATACAGGAGCTCTGCCCAACTACTCCCTGTCTGATAGAGGGGGACGTTATTAAACAAAAGGTTGTTTGTTTCTTTGTTTTTTCCTTTTCTAAACACACGTTTTGCATCATTTGTTTGACCCCACATCTATCTCTTCACTTCAGAAAAAAATATGCTGTAGCACATAAGAGGTCACTTCCTAGAATACAGTCATTCACTTCAGCAGGTCCTAAGCTGATGTCATTTGCATTTTTCCACAGACGGAGCAGTGCAAGTGTGAACAATGTCTTTAGACTCACACTTCATGGAAAATGTGACATGTCTGATGAAAACTAAACCTCTGAGGCCAACCTGAAGTTTGGTCAGTGGTAAAACCTGCAAGTTTAGAACAGCTTTGTTAGCCTGAGGACACTGCTGAAGTACATGCATCCATGTAGCCCCAGGTTATTTCCAGTTCAGATACACACCACTGCAAGTGGTTCCTAGTAATAATAAAAAATACAGCTAATATTATCCATTCCATCTACTGTTCTTTTTAAATTTCATGAAAATCTAATATTACTTGAAAAGCATTATTATGATTAATTCATTATTTCATTTGCTTGAGCCTACATGAAAAAAGAACCTAATTTTGGCACATATATAACATAGCCTTTGATCTATTTATTTTTCTAAAACATAATAATACTCCACCCTCCTTCCCATCAGGAAAAAAAAAAAAAAAGAAGAAAATACATAATGAAGCATTTCTTTCCTTCCATAAAATAAACGATACTATTTAAGTTTCACCTGTTAAACATGAAGAAGGTATACATGGAGTAGTTAATATCTAGGACATGTATGTTGGTGGGGTGAAAGGAAGGGAAAAGCAGGATTTTATCAGAAGTTAGAAATGAACCAAAATTCACAGCTAATTTTCTAAAAAAGGATAGGGCTCACTTTCCTAGCATAAATATATATATATACACACATAGACACAGGGAGTTACACAGTATTGAAATATTTAATGATGTTGAATTGAAATGAGAAAAATACTGCTTTAAAATATTTCCTCTTCTATAATATTTTTTTTCTTTTTACTCTGTTAAAAAGAAAAAGCTACTTCAATGTTTTAATAAGTAGAAAATAATTTTAGTAGAAAAAAGTCTATGTTTAGATAACTTTTGTAAAAAGAGGTTAAAAAATAGTGAATTTTCTTTTTAAGGAGTAATAAAAAAAGAGTTGTCATGGGTATGAAACAAAAATATATTCTTCCCTACCCCTTCCAGCTAAATCACAAGTATTTTAGATATTTGAAAGTATTTTGAATTAAAAATCAGATACTATGTGTATTAACAATGTAATTGCTCTGTAGGTGTTCACTAACAAGATCCAGGTCCAAATGTCTTGATTCTACCAGTGGTTACTTCAGTTAACATCCCCACTGAAGTGGCTAGGCTACTTTTATGAACAGCCCTGAACCCTTTTTCTCCACTAGTGAATGATCTGCATGGAGCTATGAAAACCTAACTGAATATTGAAGCTATTGATTTATTTTTTGCTGTTGTCCCTTAATCTATGGCTTTATCAGTTTACCCTGCTTTAAATTAAACAGATAGCACAGCATGGAAAATAAGTTGTTGAAAGTGGTAAAACTTTGACCTCGTAAGTCTCAAATGGGGTTGACAGGTTACATGCTTGGTAGAATCAGCAATGGAGATTTTGATATGGGCAGAATTTTAATTACAGAACTATTGTCTGGACAGAGCAACTTGATGTGTAAAAGCTTGTTTCAATTTTAAGGAGTTTGTCAGAATCATGGCTGATGCACACGTTATGGTAGCTGAAGATAGAACCCAACCCACAACAAGGAGCACAGATGTCCCTGTAAGCCACTCAGGGAGCTCCACTTCGTCCTGCATTAAATCCATCCATACAGATAAATTCAGTAGGAGCAGACTTGAAGTTCAGTACAGAGCTGCCAAATAGCCATGTGTTAATAGAGATTGTGCCCTTTGAACACAGCCTACAGTTCTGTACAAATCCATAAACTCTGGGTACCTTGGAATTTATACCAAAAAGGTTGCTTAAGTAGCCTTAAAACTGAAACAACTGTTAAAAAAAAAAAAACAAAAACAAAAAAACAACATGGAAATTAAGGTGGTCCCATGCACCTTGATTAGTGAACCTGCATGCATGGAAACAAATAGTGCCTCATTGGTTGATGACCAATTGTTAAAGTGGTTAAAACACTAACACTCTTCAGGGTTAAGCACTTTAGTTTATAATCTTAAAAAAGAATTAATTGACCTTGAATTTTTTTCTCCTTATGAAGAAACCACAACCAATCAGTTTCTTGATGGTTTCACCATTCTGTGACATCCACAGGGATGAGCAACTAAGTCTGTGCAGGTAAAGCTGCAACACAGACACCTGCCCTTTAGTGGCTGCCCCAACACGCAACTGTTTTCAGAGAAGGAGGTTGTCAGATGCTGGAAGCACAAAACAAGCATGAAACAAGCACAAATCACAGAAACTAGACACTGCAAACAAAGAACTGGTGCCAGGGCAGTCACAGGGTCTGGGTGAAGGTTCAGTGGTCTGTGTACTAGATGCCCGGATAAGGAATGTGGTGGAATGCAACAGAGACTGCTTACCCCATCTTCTCACCTATCTCACAACGGCAGTGGTCTGCTCCCTGCAGATGCAGATGCAGATGCAGGTGGAGATAAGGGAGTTTTGTGCTGATTACATGGAACGATTGTCTGCCCACAGCCCCATCCCCACACTTTACACATAAGGAACAGAAAAAAGGTATAAATGTCATCCCATTTTGGACCTAGTTTGTAGGACGAGAATTCAGCATCAAGTCATAGGGACTGACCGACGGGTTTGTTCTCCTCTCCCCTCCCCAGCAGGGACGCCTTTGGGCAGATTTGCTGCCTTGGTTCTGCAGAATGATTTTG
>NW_008600415.1:53199-54161 GCF_000691845.1 Merops nubicus
CTGTAACTGGAACCTATTAAGAGACAAGTTCAGCCGCCCCTAGCCCCTCTAATATCTGAGGAACGGCTAGAAAACAAGGGGATTTGTCTCTTACCAAATTTGCCTCTCCCTTAACCACACCTAGCCCCACCCCTTCATGCAACACGGGTAACAGACACCCACAACAGCAAAGTACAGTCCACCAAGGAGACTAAAAACATAGGAACAGTAATTCTCACCTTTTTCCCGGGTAAGCTTCATAGCAGCCATCTCCCTACAGCACTAGTTACACAAGGAGGTAAGCCACAGTCAATCCTGCAGTTGCTGAGGGAGAGAAACTGCGCAGGACTTGTGAGGCAGAGAAAACAAAGGCAACGAAAGCACACGGGCCTGCCCTTGTGAAACCAAAGCATTCGCAGCCTGCCCGGCAGGAGCCGCCGCCGCAGCTACTCTCTGTCCGCTACCTTTCCAGAACGTTCTGGTCGCCTGGCAGACTTCACCTCTGAGCCGCCCGTAGCGCACCTCACCCACAGCGCTCAGCTAACACCGCTGGGGCCGCAGGGGCCTTGCTTTTCCCTTGGTTCAGGCCCCTCCCTTCCCTGCCCCTGTTGTTCACCCTCCGCCACCTGAGGCAGCCAGCAGCTTTCCCGCCTTCGCCGCTGTGCCCGGCTGCACGGGGAGACACAGAGGGGAGTGCTGCCAAGGGAACGTCCCGGCTGCTCCCCTTCTGCTCCTCCACATCCCTGAAGGTGAGACAGAGGAAGGGGGAAGAGGCTGTAGGCATAGGAGGGATGTAGGCACGTATGCCCAGAGTATGGAGCAGGGACAATCCTTGTCGCTCAGCCCTTTTCCTTCCATGTCAGCCTGTTGCCTCATTGTGTAGGAACACTGTGCTAGAGCAGTGTGCACGTGCCCAGCTGCCATGAGTGGCTTTTGCTTTTTCTCCTCTGGCTTTTCCCTAAAGTGGGTTTGGGTAAAAACTG
>NW_008600415.1:54192-54922 GCF_000691845.1 Merops nubicus
GCAAAAAGTTTAACTTAAAAAAATTCATAGAAATGCTAAGGTTCCGATCATATTTCCTAAATGAGAAAGGAGAAAATATCCAGTCCATGTATAAGAAACATAGTACCTTTAGAAGAAAAGGTTGCCTCTTGTCCTTCAAAACAGACAAAAGCAAGAGGTCACTTTTGGACCCGCTTCATAAACCTTTTGTCCTGTTTTGTCTCCCACTCTTCTCTCAACTCCAAAATTGGTGAGAAACATCCAAGCTGGAAACCTTTTAACTTACATAATTGAAACTTGCTGAAGTCAAAACCAAATGGAAGTAGTTTATTGTTGAGAACAATGTCAGAGAACTTTAAAGAGAGGTAATTCTCTTTCCTTGAAGTAAATTTCAGCCTGCTGAAAGATCTAGCAGCAATGACAAGTGACCAATTCTCTTAAAGACTTAAAAATATTACTTGAATCTGAGAGGAAAAAAAGTTGAGAGAAGGATAGAGAGAACCTAGAGGAAAAACAGCTGGTTTTAGTGTTAAAGTAGAGATCACTTGAGGGTATTGTAACTACTTCGCCTCTATGTGAACCTTAAAGGGATTTCCAAGGCATGCTTCTCTATTTGCCCATTAGTTTTAAGCTCAACAGACTGGAAGAAAGGAAGCAGAGAGGGTGCCCAACTGCTTTTTCTGTTGGAACAACAGTGGTGGTAAAAGAACAGTACAGCTTTGGGTGGTGTCCCGATCCGATGTCGGGGGAG
>NW_008600416.1:0-601 GCF_000691845.1 Merops nubicus
CCCTGGTTGTTTGGGTAATTAAAAATCTGTGTGGCCTGAACTAGTGTCCTGCGCTGGGCTAGGAGAGGGTTAATTTTCACCAGAAGTTGGGAGCTGCTGCTACCTGGATAAACAACCGAAGCAGCCAATGGGGTAGTCGATACCATACACAGGTCATGCCATCTATATAAGGGGAAGGCTGGCCGGAGGAAGGGGCGCGGCTGGGCAGGGAATTCATGTCTCAGGTACTGGTTTTCACTCGTTTTATGGATAATTTATAGTTGTTTTTTCTGTCTTTGTGCGGTTCTTCTAAACTGTCCTTATCTCTACCCACACGGCTTTGCCTTTTTCTCTTCTTTCTCATACTATAAGAAGAGGTGAGTGGATATGGAAGAAAAGGTGGGCAGGCGGGTCCGTGGCGTTGAGTTGCCGGCTGAGGGTAAAGCAGGAGAGCTGGGCAGAGAGCAAGAGAGCGGCTGCTGCGTGCGGTGGAGGCTTTGCGGTGGCGATACCCGCGTCGTTCTGCAGGCCGGCTGCTGGTGCCGCTGCTGCCCGCGGAAGCTCCGCGCAGCTCCCGGCTCCACCGGGGCTGCAGCATCGCGGACCGCTTCGCTCGGGGGTC
>NW_008600417.1:0-8678 GCF_000691845.1 Merops nubicus
TGGCACAGTCCAAGTTAATCCCTCCTCATCCCGCCTCCTTCCCCTTAAGCCCTCAGACAAGGGCTCTGCCCACGCCGGCTTCTTCCCCGGAGGGCTCGGCCGGAGGAGACGCCAGTGCCGACCCGCTGGCTCCGATAAGGGCCGGGGAGAGCAGCTCTGCCACGTGGCTGCCCCAGGCCTGGCAGGGCTTGTCCCATTTTACGCTGGCCCCTGGTGACAGCACCACCCCTCCTGGCTGTGGGGTCACTAGGGAGGGGGTCACCAGCCGGCTGCGCTGTTCCTCTTGCAGAGATTTCGGTAGACAGGGCTGGTTTTACAGCCATGCCCAAGAGCAGGGGGCTTCAGAGCATCTCCCAGCCCTGGAGCAGGCTGCTCCCGGCCGCTGGCATTACAGAGGGGCCAGGAGGGCTGCCCAGTCTACAGTTACTTGCATTCCTTGTTCAGCTTGACTCTGGCAGCTCAGGAAATTGGTAATTTACTTCTGTGGATTCGGCAGGAGCAAAATGAAAAGTGGCATCCAGGTCTTGGCAAGAGGGCCTTGGTGAGAGCCCTGGCTGGCAATTAGGACAGCAAGTTGTTTGCCTGCAGGCTGGTGCATGAAGAGATAAGAGATCTCTTTCACCACTTCATGCTGAGACCTGCTGAAGGGGTCAGGGGATGAAATATGTGTCTCTCTTCTGTCTGGGGCCTCAAGTGTTGTTACCTGCAGTGCTGTGTGCGGTGGGAAGCCTGGTCTGCTCCTGCACAGAAGAGCAAGCAGAGGGAGAAGGGGCAAGAAGCTGGAGTCCCAGGTAGCAGTGTGGCTGGGGGTATGGTGGACATCAACCCCAGCTGCACCAGCTTCGACTTTGGCTTTCCAAACTGAATCCTTACGTGGCAAGGTGCAGAGGAGGGATTTCAGAGCTAGCTCAAAAGGAGAAGGAAGGTTTTGAGGATAATTATTGCCACTTGGAGAGGCCTTGAAGCAGTTTCTAAACACAGCTTGGAGATGGCCTTTGTGCTGCCTTTAAAATGGTGAAGTGGAAGCCCCAAATAGCTGCTCATGCTGGCAGGGAGGGCTCCCAAGTGAGGCCACCCCAGCTTCTGAGACTGAGCTCTGGCTGGGAGAACAGCCCAGGGGAGCACATCGAGCCCTGTTGTGGAAAGCCTGTCCCTTCATCCTTCTCCTAATCTGTGCTGACTCTTGGATCACTACCTGAGAGACTTTAGCCTAGGGAAATTTTTTGTGGTTGTGTTTTTTTTGTGTGTGTGGTTATTTTATCACGTTGTATTTTCTCTTACTGCATTTTTCCCTCTGTGTTCTCTTTCTGGAGCCACTTTTTCCTTGCCTGAATCCTCACTTAGCATTCAGCCCCTTGCACCCATCCCTTTCTCCCTTCTGCCTATTTTTGAAGATAACCAAGCTGGGAAGTGCTGCCGGGAGCAGCTTTGCGGAGCGGTGGCTCCTGGGGCTCCGTAGTGCCGAGAGGTTTGGGTGCAGGTGCAGAGCCTCCAGCTCCCTGTAGATGTGGGTGTAGGAGGAGAGTTATGAACCCTAGAGGATGAAAGGACCCTGCCAAGTGGCACTAGTGCAGAGGGAGCTTGGAGAGCACAGCAGAGGAGGCGTGGGTGATTCAGAAGGAGGGAAGAGCGCCGGGAATTGTCTCCCCTCCGCACTTCCCCCAGAGGACCCCGCAGCCCCTCTTCACCATCAGCCCGGGAACCTGGGTGCTATTAGGCAGTTCATTAGCAAAACCTCTGAGCAGTTTCCACCACCGCCAAGTACCCACTAATGCCTCTTGAGGGGAGAGGAGAGCATTGGAAAAGCACAAAAACAATCCGAGTGTCCTTGATCTCTTTCTGGTCTGAGAGGTCACGGGCTGAAGTTGGAGGGGGCAGCTGCGAGGGGGAGAGGGGCCGGGCAAGGACGCCAGCACCCTGATGATCTGCTGAAGTCTGAGTGCAGAAACACAACCTCATCTGAACTGTTCCTCCTGCGAGGCTCCCGAGGGGTGCTTTAGGATTGCAAACACCTCCTCACCCACACGCCTGGTGCACATCTCCAGCCGGGTGTTCCTTGAGCTGGCAAAACCTGCACCCGTGTCCCCCCCCTGGCTGTGGGGAGCCAGCCCTGCTGCTGGGTTTGTGAGCAGGGCAGGGGCCGTCCCCTTCTCCTTGGCTTGCTTGTGTGTACAGTCAGCTGCCAAAGGACGCTGACATCACTTCATTAATGGTTTAATTGAATCTCACAAAGGGATCGAAATTGGCTGCCTGACTCTTGTCACCGAGATGCTCAGGGAAGACATAGTAAACCAATTCAGCAGATGAAGCTGCAGCTCTGGGTAGAGAGTCCTTGTTGCTGGGGGTAGGGAGGTAATTCCTCTTTGCAGAATAATACACTGTCGGGGAGAAGGCTGGGGGCTGTTTTTTCCAAGCTACCAGGTGCCATCCCTGTCCCAGAGAAGGGTAACCGAGTTAGACTTCACTCCCCAAGGTGGTATGGCACTGACTAGGGGGTAAACAGACCCAAGGCAGCTTTTTATCTCTAAGTCAGAAGCCTGTTTTGTGTTTCACTCCCTAAATGATGGAGAAAGGTCCATGTGCTATTTAAAAACAGAGGGCAACACCACAGAAAGACCACGGATGGACCAGGGTGAAGCTTTGCAGTCAGTAGCAGCTTCTAAGCTTGTTTCATGGAAAAAAAGCTTTTTTGAGAGTGGGGAATCAAAGGTTAGGAATGAGTAACGAGAAGGATGTCTCAAAGCAATGGGGAAGCCCAAAGGGGAGACAGTGACCCTAATGAGGTTGCAAATGCTGTGGCCACAATGCTGCCAAGTAATTGCTGCTCAGGAGGAATGTGGGCCAGTAGAAAGCAGCGTTCCACCCAGGTGCCAAAGAAAGCAATTAGAACTGGTAAACACCAGCGGCTGACTAAAACCAGGCCCTTAATTAAGAGTTTCATCTGAAGGGTAAGGAAATCATTAAGTGTTATTGGTGCCTATTAATTCCCTGCAAGGATGACAATAGGGAGTTCTAAGGCCTCTTTCACCACAGAGTGTGTGCAGGAACGTGCGACCAAGCCCTTGTAGAAAGTGGGAGAGCTTTTCCAATGAAAAGCTGCCCAGCTGAAGCACTGTGCCAGAGAGCACAGGGAGGGGACGTGGAGCTGGGGGTTTGGAAGACAAATATTTGCTGCATGGCTCTGGCCACTGAACCATGAAGAAGGGTGCCAGCCTCTTCTGTCCAGCTCAGAGTGCTGTGTAGATGTCAGTTGGAGGAAGAAGTAGGGGTGGCTACCAGAAGAACTAGGCAGGGCAGCCAGGGAGATAAAACTTCCTGCTGTGTAAGCAGGACCAGTGCTTTGGTAGACTGTAAGATGTTCATGAATGCTCAGAAACCAAGAGTGTTAAGCAGTGGCCTTTACAAAGTACACAGCCTTGAGTCCAAGTCTGGGAAAGACAAAGCTTTATCCTAATGGCTTTCTGACTCTCCAGTCACCCACCTACTCTTCCCTGAATTTCAGGAGGACTGCATTTCTCTTCCCAATCTCATTTTTCAATTAATTCTATCCTCTGTCTGACGTGGGCACTTCTGCATTGATGCAATGGGCAGCTGGTGGCAGAGGACAGTGGTGTTTGGTTTTCTCAGTGGTGACTCAAGTGAGTTTTCTCAGTGAGGTTACTCAAGCCTGCCAGAGCAGACTGGTGCTTCTCCTTTCTCAGGGTCACAGAAACCCTTGGACAACAGTCCAGCCTTGATGTGAGGCACATCTGTGCTCACACGTGCCTTCCCCAGCTTGCTGCCTGGCTACTGAGAGTTAATCTTTGCAGGTTATATGGCACCTTCTTAAAAAGAGGAGTATGAAGTCCCTAGAAGCTCAGCTGTATTTCTGGAGCGAGGGGGAAGCTCTTCTGGCGTCAGACATCTATGGAAGAACCTCTTCCCTGCTGTCAAGTCTGTGACAGCTCAAGGAACTTCCCTTGATGATAACCTACCCTCTATTCATATTCAGACAGTTGGAGTAAGGTGGGGGATTTATCCAACTCTTGTTTTCTTCTCTTCTGTCAAATGCAACTCAACAGGCTCTTCTAAGCAGGCTGATTTCTTTCAAAAGCTGCCGAATGCTGCCCAGCCCTACGAAGGAGGCTCGCTGCCTGGTTGCCATGGTAGCCTCTCTCTGAAGAGGAAGAGAATAAATATGCAATTTAAAAAACTAAGGAGGAATGACAGAAAGAGAAATAATAGAAAGGAAGATTCTGGGTTTGTGACAGAACCGCCGGCTGCACCAAAACACAGATTACAGGTGAAATATTTTCCCCATGCATGCTGTGGAGGGCCAGGGCTTCTCTGGCAGCGTGGCTCTTGGGGAGGGGCCCTTTGTGCCTCTGCCTTTCAGGAATCAGTCCTGTGGTCAGTTAGCCCTAATGCTCCCACCCCTGGCTAACGCTCCAGAGAGCCTCGTATACCCTTCCTTAGCAGAAATCCTCTCTGGGTGGGTCTGGGACAGCAATGATCCATCACAGAGCCATGACAAGCTCACGCTGCCTGTGGCCATCCAGAGGTGCAGGTCAAGACTGAGATGGTTTAAATCTGCTTGGCAGTGCTTTGATGTTCCTCAGGCCTACTGAGGACCTGCTTGAGTTCCCCAGCAGCCCAGAAAATCCAGTTCGTGGTGCACGAGGCAGGATCAGAGACTGCAACCATCAAAGCTGGCAAGATCCCAGCCCCTTGAGTTCAGGCACTTTCTGTTTGCTGGTAGCGCCAGGAGGCCAGCTACCAAAGCAAAGCAGTGATGGATCCAGGCTGCAGTGTGACTGAGTGGAGCTGCCCCTCCAAGCTGGGGAGAAGGGGCAGAGTTACCCCATGTCTCGTTTCCAAATGTGTGCAGTGAGAGAAAGAGGGAGGGAGGATGACGTGACCCCATCCAGTTGTTTACTAAGGTGACTGTAAGATCTAGACCTCAAGTTCCTCTTCCATCTAACAAGGGCAACAGTAGCACGGAGGGTGAGACAAGACCACATACAGTGGTAAGAGGAAGAGAGCAGTCAAGAGACAATAATAATCCAAAGCACCTGCAAACACAGCAGGAGCGGCTGTCAAGAGACCAACATTTTAATCAACAAACTTTGTACAGAAGAGGCTTCCCACTATGGGAGTACACATATTCCTGCTACCACCAGCTTCCACCACCTGGGCTTTGGAGGCCCAGGATGGTGTCTCTTCCTCAAGCTTCCCCACCCAGGGAGGGTGGCTTTCCAGAGCCTCTCACAGAGGCAGTGCCCCCCTCACATCCGCCGGGCCTTCCGCGGGCGGCAGCCATTGTGGGGCACCGGCGTGTTGTCTGTGATGGAGATGACCTCCAAGCCCCCCATAGTCAAACCCTTGATGGCAGCCTGCAAGGACAAGATGGCAGATGAAAAAATTTTCATAAAAATTTTAGATTTTTATTAGATAGAAATTTAGATGGCATAAAAAAAATTACAGGTTTTTTTTTCAGAGGGATATTACTCTATAATGATTCTAATTTCATCACGAGGGACTTGAGTGATGAATTCTTTACCTCCCCTTCAGAAAAACCAAGCTAATAGGTGCAGTCATGAGACCAACCCAAATTTAAAAATCCTGGATGATGCCCAAGAACAAAAAAAAACATCACAAGAAAGTCTGACACCTACTTTGCGTCCTGGCCCCAGTCCCTTCACCACGACTCGTACGTGCAACACGCCCTTCCCACGTGCTTTCTGTGGAGAGAACCATGGGTCAGTGTTCTGCCTGAGCCAGCTACAGGAGTCCTCTGTTCCCTCCTGACCCACTATCACAGTCTTCTCTAAGTGAAAAAGAAGGAGCAGGTAGTAATGGCTACAGGAGACAAATATGGGGAATATTGCACAAATACACTAGAGGAAAAGGATGCCTGGACTCAGCCATAGCAGTTTCAGGAAAACTTCTAGGCTGTCAGCTCAGCGTGCACAGAAAGCTTCAAGATCAAACCATCTGTAACCTGAAGCCAGGGCAGAGGATGAGATGCCCACAGATACGTGACTGAACTGGTAAGGGACGAACAAGGAGTAACTCAAAGCTGTGTTCCCTTCTCTAACGCTGTGACTTCTCTCCTGTGATCGGTGGATTCCTTCTGGAGGGTAAATGAGAAAAGCAGGCAGGCTTTATATTTGCTGTGCAGGAGTCCACACCTGCAGTGCAAGAAGTCTAGGGGCTTGCAAATTGGAAAACACCCGTTGTAAAGCAGAGCTGTGCTGCCACCACGTGGATGGAGCTCCTCTAGATTTAGCTTTCCATGTCCTGGTGCAATTAATGTACTAACAGCTTTGACAGTGACAGAATACATCTGGCCAAGCACAGCTGCACAGCTATTTCGAGGCTCTGATGAGCACAGATGAATAGTGAAGATGTTCTTACATTCCTCTGAGTCAACCACAACGCTCTGTTGGGCAGCAGTGGCACCAAACACCTCTGATGTGAAGGGCTGGAGCAAGTTCCACCTCATTTAGGATGAGGATTTTCAGTTTAACCTTGCCTCTGTCAGCTGTAATGAGGATGGGGACAGAACCAGCCTCATCTCCTCCTGCCTCCCTGTAATGGTTTGAAACCTGCTGCCCCTGGTGGGTGGAGATCTGAAACCCTAAACCAGGTCCAAGCCTGAATGAAAGGGGCGTACACCTGTCCTATTCCCACTCCCCTTTTTCCTGTCTTTGGGACATCCTGCCAAAGTCTATAAAAGGGGTGAGAAAGGCACGACTCTGCCTCTTGCTCTTCTTCCTCTTGCTCCTTTGACCTTCTACCTGGGCACACGCTGCTCTGCTGCTCCCTGTGCTACCCGTGGCCGTGGCCTTCTTGGAGACCTGGGCCTGATCTGCAGACTCTTCCCTGCCTCCATCCACGTCCAAGGATTGTGCATCCAGCTTCAATCCACCTCAATCCAGCGAGATCCAGCACTGGGGAGCCTCAGCACAGCATTTGGGTTTTGTATATTTGGAAGTTTAATCTTCCTTACCTTGTTGTTCCTACAACCCCCCTTCCCTGTTAAACCCCTACCCTTCTTCCTTTCTGATCCCTGTTAAATAATATATTTCATTTTGTTAACTTTCAATTTGGTGCAAGGTTTTTCATTCCCCCTGCCTTCCTTATTTACCTCTCTACCTGGGAAACTGAGGGATAAGGGAGGTGGGGACACAGTTCTGCCTTCTAACCGGGACAGAACACTCCTGTGCACCCACGTGGTTTTTTAGAAGCCCTTTACAGTACACTGGATGTGTCTGTGTTCTCAGCCCTGCCAGCTGGAGCTGCTGAGGCTGGGAGGAGCAGGGCTGGGCCTGCTGCTGGTGGTGGGGGCAGGAGGGAGGACTCACCACGGCTGCTGCTATGGCCGCGGTCTGTGCGGCGATGGCCGTTCCCTTCTTGGCGTTCTGGAAGCCTTCCGTGCCGCAGGACGTGCGGGCAAGGGGCCTGCTGTCAAAGCTGACCACCTGGACGTGGGTGCTGCACGAAGAGGATGAGAGAAAGAGCCAACCTAGAACAAATTCTCTGCTCGAAGGTTTCTCCTCGCTCGCCTTAGCACAAGACCCCCCCACCTCTCTTCTCCAAGCTGCCCCGACTCAGCGCCGCCTTTTGAGGTGTCCCCGCTGAGCAGTGACCTTCTGGTCACCCTCAAGAACCCCAGCGAGGTGGCAAAACCCTCCTGGGTAAGATACACTTTATCTAGGTGTGCCTCAGATACTGCTCAGCCCTTCCAGACCCACCTCTCACAGTAAGCATTTGACCTCTTCTATTTATTAAAAACAAAAATAAATGCATGAAACATTTCTAGAACTTCAAAGAGCTTTAAGAATCAGGAAAATATCATACTAGGGATTACTAAGGCAATGCAACTGTCTCTCATGGAGAATATGACAATTTGTGCAACTCACAATAGAGCAGAAGGCTGGAAGTGACCTGTCACTAAGCCATCAATATCTAATTGTTCATGTCCAAAAGGTGTAATAACAGTCTTATTGTCATTAAAGACACTATAAAGACAGTTCTGCTTCCTGAACAGCACTGAGGTTTGAGTTCAGCGTTATCCTCCCAGTCATGAACACCATTCCCCTGGCTTTTTACCTTTGAGCCTTTGGATCAAAACGATGCCTGGCCAAAGCCTGGCTAGGTTACAAGCTTTGATTCTGCATGAGAGCAGGAACGGAGCAGCTCGTTTGCTTACTTGTTGTAGGTAGCTTTGATGTGAGCTATCGGGATCTCTTCATAGGTCTTTCCATCCCATCTCATGGAGCTCCTCTGCAGGATTAAAGGGCTGAGGAGCAAAACAAAGAGTTATCAGGGATTTGCCGTGTATGGTTTGCAAAGTTTTCTTTCATACTGAGAAAGGAAGGAGGGATCAAGTTTCCAGAAGACGCAAGGCGCGTTTGTGACCGAGTCAGGCCACTTCTGTTCCTTCCTCGGCCGAGGACCGGGCCCCTCACCTCAGCTCGGTCCCGCTCGGCTTCTCCGCCTCCTTGGCGGCCACCAGCTCCTGCAGGCTCCGGGAACCGGTGCGTAGGCCGCGGCCCAGGCTCCTGCGGGGGGAAAAAAAAAACGGCAACGAGGGTGAGGAAATCGGAGCCTACCCCCGAGGATCGGGGGCGGCGGGACGGACCAGGCGGGGTGGGAGGACGCCAGCAGGTCCGCCGAGAACAAAAGGGCCCGTT
>NW_008600418.1:0-1012 GCF_000691845.1 Merops nubicus
AAACAGATCTGGCGTGTCCCAGCTTCATTTTTTCCAGGCTGTCTCATGGCACAGGGCCCGGGAGGGGTTTATTTTAGCAGGTGGACGTGGTGGGGTGGCACGTCCCCAGCTGTCCCCTGAGCGGGACGTTCTGAGCGTCCCCCGGAGCTGGCCCGTGCTGCTGTCCCCTCCCGGCCGTTTTTTGGGGTGCTGCCACCCCTGTGCCTATCTTGGGGACCTCAGCCATCGCTGCCAGCAAGGATTGCTGGGAGCTGAGCCCGCCTGGCGTGGAGCAGCAAAGAGAATTCCTGAAGAACCCGCCGTGTCCCACCCGGCCCTGCTGACATCAGCTGGCACTAAGGGATGTGACCAAGGCTGTGTGTTCTCCCAGTTCCTGGAGACCTGGCCACCTGCAAACACAGGAAGCTTGGTCCTCCTGACCCCTCCCTTGGCCTCATCCTGCTGGGAAAAGGGATCTGACACCCCCTGGTCCTTGGGAGTGGCACCAGCAAGGGCATGAGATGGAGGTGATGGAAAGGAGCACGGTGGGGACATGAAGGTTGGTCCCTCCGTGCTGGAGCAGCACCCAGAAAACCCTCTCCCAGGATGCTTGGAGGCAAAGAAGACCCCAGTGATGGTGGCTTTGCAACCCATGCGTTGCTCCAGCAGCATTTCAGGCTGCTTTTGGGGCAGAGTTTGAGCACCCAGGTGAGACATCCCCATTTATTTCCCACCCCATCGAGGCGGGGGGACAACCTCGCTCCTCGTAACAGAGGCAGAGCATCCAACGGGGTCCCTGGCTGGTGTCAGGGTCACCTTTTGTCCCCACCAGCCAGGCAGTGACACAGAGCCTGGCCGCTCCTGGCTGTCATCTGCTGGAGGGTATGAGGGGAAGCTGATAAGGAGCAGGAATTAAAGCTTAATCTTCGTCGAGTCTCATTAAAGCCGACTGGCGGTGTGAGTCAGAGGCTTGGCAGAAAGCTCCCGGGAGAGGACACCCCCCCCGCACACACACACCCTGATAAATCACTCA
>NW_008600419.1:0-2018 GCF_000691845.1 Merops nubicus
GTCCTTTCCCGGCGCTCTCTGACCCGTTCTGCGCATCCCAGGCTGAATTTGTCCCTCTGTCCCTTGCAGCTGGACTTGGCAGACCTGCAGAAGGAGCTGGCTAAAAGCCAGAGCATGTTCCCCGAGAACCCCTCGGTCTGGGTGAAGGACCTGGCCGGGTACCTCAACTACAAGCTGCAGGCGCCCCGGAGCGACCCCCTGCTCAGCCAGCACCCCCATGGTCAGTGCTCTTGGACCTGCCCCACGGCTGGGGGGCCTCGGGCTTTGTGGGGCCGGAGCTTCTCCACATCTGAGACAGCTCAGGGTGGTCCTTAAAACCCCGGGAGCCAGGCGGGGGGTGGTGGGACAGCCGGGTGCAGGACGGCGCCCAGGAAGAAGCAGCCTCTGGCTGCCCCTCTCCTATCCCCCTGGGCAATCCCATAGAATCATTTTGGTTGGAAAAGACCCTTAAAATCATCGAGTCCAACTGTTGTGGTCCCAGCAGGAGGACCTGAAGTGATGAGTTCAGGGCTGTGTTCTTGGCCAGGTTTATTTTGTGTGGTTTCTGAAGAGCACGGGTTAGAGGACAGCTTGCTGAAGAGGCAGTTCCAGGATGTCAGAGCAGCCAGGACCAAAACAATCACAGATGCAAAAGGAAAAACATCTCGTTTTCTCCTGAGACAGATGAGGTCGAGCCTGTCTTGCAGCTTGGGCTGGTTCCCACAAGCTGAGATGTCTGGGCTTTGCTTTGCTGCCCCCCCTGAAAACAGGTTTGGTTTGGTTTGTTTCTTTTTTTTTTCCCTGTGCCAAAACTGGTTTAATAAACTTGGTAATAAAAAAGGCACAAGATTTGCCTTTATTTGACAAATAAAACGGGGGTTATTTGCCTCATTCTGTGATATTGCTACAGTTGACTTTTTTCACATCAGCTGTTGGAGTAACCTCCCAGGGAAGTGGTGGAGCCCAAAACTGGACACTGTTAACGTTCAGCTGGACAGGAGCTGGGCCAGCTTGTCTAGACGGGGCTTTGGCTGAGAAGGGTTGGACCAGATGGTCCTTGAGGTCCCTTCCAAGCTGGGATTCTGGGATTCTAGACTGGGAAGGCGATAGGACTGTGCTGGCAAACTGGAGACTTTCCGTCCTCGCCGCTCCGTAAGGCCCCGCAGCTGCTGCTGTGGCTGGCAGGTACCTGCACTCCTCCTTGAAGGGGGTGTTCTGGGACAAGAGGAAAGGGCCTCAGGTTGCCCCAGGGGAGGCTGAGGTTGTCCCTGAGGAACAATTTCTTGCCCTGGAGGGTTGCCCAGGGCTGTGCCAGGCTGCCCAGGGCAGTGGTGGAGTCCCCACCCCTGGAGGGGTTTCCAAGCCGTGGAGATGTGGGGTGAGGGACACGGGGCAGTGGGGACCTGGCAGTGCTGGGGAACAGTTGGACTCTGTGATCTGAAAGGTCTTTTCCAAGCAAAACAATTCCATGATTCCATGACTCTGGCTGGTTTGCCTTTTAAGCATGACACATTGTTCTGCACGTGCTTTGGGTGCTCATTTCTATGGGTGGCAGAGCAGAATTTCTCTAAACCTGGGCATGTCCTGCAGTGTCAACATTTCAGGGAAATCGGCCCTTTACTGGTGGATTAGATGTATCTGGTGTAGGATAACTGAGAAAGAAGCCACTTGTTGACCTTGTGGAGTCTGAGCACAGGATGCTGCTCTGCCACCACCTCGTGCAGGGTCCAGCTTCTCCTGGCAGCTAAAGGTCTCGCAGGCTGGCGCTCACTAACCTCTTGTGTTGGCTCCAGACTACCCCTACTGCCTGGTGAGCAAGGAGCTGAGGAACATCATCAGGTCCCTGCTGGGAAGGTCGTCCAGCGTGCTGGAGCTCTTCTTCGACCACTGTGTTTACACCATGCTGCAGGAGCTGGACAGGACCCCGGGTAAGGCTCGCCCAGCGCCGGGCCAGGGGCGCCTGGTGTGCTCTGCTGGTGCCATGGTTCTTGCTCAGGGCACTTTGTGACCCGCTGCTGCTGCTCCCCACTGCTGCTGCT
>NW_008600419.1:2129-3160 GCF_000691845.1 Merops nubicus
ACGGTGTGGGCTTGGGGCTTGGGCAGGAGCAGGGCTGAGAGAGGAGCCTGGCACGGAGCTGTCAGGGGAGGGTTGCACACTGGAGGGTGTGTGGTGGGACGTGTCTTTCCGAGGCCTTTCGCATTGCCAAGGCTTTTAAATGGGCCCTTTTGGCCTTGGGAGACGTGGTGAAAGCTGGTCTGTAGCTGTGCTGCAGCGTGGGCTCACACAAACCCAGTGTGGTGGGGCTGGGAGGGACCTCTGGGGATCATCCCATCCCACCCCTGCTCCAGCAGCTCACCCCCAGCAGGGTGCCCAGGGGCACAGCCAGGAGGGTTTGGGATCTCTCCAGAGCAGGAGACTCCACAGCCTCTCTGGGCAGCCTGGGCCAGGCTCTGCCACCCTCCCAGCAGAGAAGTTTCTCCTCCTGCTCAGATGGACTTTCCCAGGTCCCAGTTAGTGCCCGTTGCAGGGCCAGCCTGTGGGTCCCCCGTGAGCTGCCCCACAGGGCCGGGGCTGTCTTGGCACAGAGCACCCCAACACCCTGGGGTGCTCCCTGGGCTGTCAGCCAGGAGCTGTGTTCTGAGTGACCATGGCCTGGTGCCTCCAGCAGGTCAGACCCAAACCCTGAATTCCCCTTTCCACACATCTCCTGCCAAAGCAGCAGGGTGGAAGGAGCACGGGTGAGCTGTTAGCAAGTGGTCACACTGCTGCCTGGCTCTGAGAGTCACACTCACGTGTAGCTCAGGGGGATGCCTGGCTGTTGGTGGAGCTGCTGCAAGGTTGGTCACAGAGTCCTACAGTTGTCTCTTCCAACCAGAAACTTTCAGCTCCAGCCCGGCCAGGTCCCCACTGCCCCGTGTCCCTCACCCCACATCTCCACGGCTTGGGAACCCCTCCAGGGGTGGGGACTCCACCACTGCCCTGGGCAGCCTGGCACAGCCCTGGGCAACCCTCCAGGGCAAGAAATTGTTCCTCAGGAACAACCTCAACCTCCCCTGGGGCAACTCGAGGCCCTTTCCTCTTGCCTGTGATGGGGAGGACCGAGAGGC
>NW_008600419.1:3182-4392 GCF_000691845.1 Merops nubicus
CGGTGATGGGGAGGACGGAGAGGCTCCACCGGCCACTGGCTGCCTCTGCTGCTGCCCTTGTGTCAGCCTGGCTGTGTTGGTGTGGCCCGTGCAGCACGTGTGAAAATTGGGTGCAGCCCAGGGACAGTCGTCAGTGGGGCTGTGCTGGGGGGCAGGACCAGCCCGGGGGGGCAGCCAGCCCCTGCTTGTGGGGCAGCCAGCCACTGAAGAGATTCCAAACCCACCTGGACACCATGCTGGGCACCCTGCTGTGGGTGACCTGCTGGAGCAGAAGGGTTGGACAAGGTCATCTCCTGAGGTCCCTTCCACCCCTACCACACTGGGATCCTGTGACTGGGTGCATCCAGCCCCTGCCACGGCTGTGCTACCCATCCTGGGGGCCAGCAGAGCTGGAGGGGGTTGATGGATGGCTCCTGGGTCCCTTGAACCCTCCTTCTGAGCAAGAACAAGGGTGAAACGAGCCCTGGGAAGCTCTTGGACTTGGGGCTCTGATGGTTGCCATGCCTTCCTGCCACTGCTCCAGAGAGCAGAGCTGGGCTGGGGGGCTTGAGGAAGCTGCTGGCAGGTTTCTGAGGGTCTGCTGGAGTCATGCAGTGGGGGTCCTGGGCAGAGCAGGGGGGGCAGCTGAGGGGCAGCAGGACCCATGCCACCGTGGTGGGTCAGCAGGGAGGGGTCACGATCCCCCTGCCTTCTGGGGGCACCTGAAGCGGCCTCTGGCTGAGACGGCCCCTTCTGTGCTGTGTTTCAGGGGAGTCTCTGCATGGCTACAGGATCTGCATCCAGGCCCTGCTTCTGGACAGGCCCAAAATCGCCACCATGAACCTGGGCAAGGTGAGCTGGGAGCAGGGTTGGCCCCGTGGTCCTGCTCCTCCTGCCACGTGGAGCAGCGCCCGGCACAGCCGGACCGTGAGCAGCCTCTGCTCCTGTCAGCCTGGAGCCCTCTGGGAGCTGCTGGGTTGTCACTGAACCATAGAATTGTTCTGGTTGGAGAAGACCTTCAAGATCATCAAGTCCAACCATTAACTCAACACTACCAGATGACCACTAAACAGATGACATCCCTAAGTGTCACATCTAGATGTCTTTGAAATACCTCCAGGGATGGTGACTCTACCACCTCCTTGGGCAACTTGTTCCAGTGCTTGGCAACCCTTTCTGTGAAGAAATTATTCCTAATATCTAATCTAATCTGCACAACCTGAGGTCACTT
>NW_008600419.1:4461-4804 GCF_000691845.1 Merops nubicus
TCCGCTGAGCCTCCTTTGCTCCAGGCTCAGCCCCCCCAGCTCCCTCAGCTGCTCCTCACCAGACCTGTCCCACACACAAAGCTCTTGTGTGTCCCTGTGCTCGTAGCCCGTGCAGAGGGACCAGTGTCTCCACAGATCCCTGCAGCTTCTATAAATGCTGCTGTCCTGCAGTTTCTTGTCTTTATAGACATTGTCCAAAGCTCAGCTACCTCTGTGCTGCTCTCAGGGGGAGTGGGACATGTCTGCCCTTGGTGGTCGGGCAGCCTTGGGGCAGGAATGAGATTTTCTGGGGTCCCTCCTTCAAACCAAGAAGGTGATGGCTGCGGCTCGGCTGCCATCCAGC
>NW_008600419.1:4851-5139 GCF_000691845.1 Merops nubicus
TGGCTCCCGGCCTCCCTCCGTGCTGAGGGTCCCTCCTGGCTCTGGGCCGGTGCAGAGGCCTGACTTACCAGGCTGAGGTGACCCACAGCACCCGTGGAGGGTGCTCTGCTGCTCAGCAGGGACCACAGCACCCACATCACCCAACGAGGGTGCTCACTGCGGGGAGGGGGCCATGGGGAAAGGATCCACGGCACCCGTGGAGGGTGCTTGTTAGGGTGACGGGGCCGCAGGCCTGCACTGGCCCCTTGACCCCGTCCCTGCGGGCTGGGGGGTGCCCTGGGGTGGGTT
>NW_008600420.1:0-1824 GCF_000691845.1 Merops nubicus
TCACATATTCTCACTCCTCTCTCCTGGCTGCCATTGCTGCTGCACAGAATTTTTTTTATCCCTTCTTAAATATATTATCACAGAAGCACTACCACTGTTACTTATTGGCTCAGCCTTGGCCAGTGGTTGGGTCCATTTTGGTGCTGGCTGTCATTGGCTCTATTGGACATAGAGGAAGCTTCTAGCAGCTTCTCACAGAAGCTACCACTGTAGCACCTCCACTACCAAAACCTTGCCATGCAAACCCAATACACACAGGATACTACTGAGAAGAGTATGGCTCTACTTTACATTCTCCCATGAGATTTTTATGTATTTTGGTAAGAACCTTCTGAGCCTTTTCCAGGCTAAACAATCCCAGCTGACATAGTCTTATATGGGAGATTGCTCCAGTCCTTTAATCTTCTTTGTGGCCACTCACTGGATCTGCTCCAGTATGTCCATGTCCAGTAGTGGACATGGCACTCCAGGTGTGGGCTCATCAGTGCTGAGCAGAGTAGAAGGATCACCTCCCTAGTCCTGCTGGCCATGCTCCTCCTATGCAGTACAGAATGTTATTTGACTTCTTAGCTACAAGTGTACATAATACTTCAAACTGATGAAAAAACAACATTTATAACATGCGTATCTATAAAGGTTATGAATTGGAAAACAGTGCTGCAGTATTGATACATGATTTAGGACAGGGTGTGTACACCCATTTTAACTTCTGTATTTGCTTCCCAGGAGCTTAACTGATTTATTCCTTAGTCTCTTTCCACCTCTGTGGTAGTTTCTTATCACCTTATATGTGGTCAGAAACTTGATTCATCCCAATACCTACAGCTCTTTTATATGCACATCCCCAGTCTTCTTGGGTCTTTCCTCAAAACTCATTTTAGTCAATTAAACTTTTTTTATTAAAATTCTAGTCTCACATCCACCAGTTCTGGAAGAACTTTAAGTAAAAGAAATGAGATTATTTGCAATTAGAAAAAAAATAAAACAACCCACGAAATAAAGGTACTATGTGTTGAAATGTGTTGAAATTCCCTCTACACATGCATATTCAATCTAACAAATACATTCTGCCTTCTCATTTGCTATGACTGTCCATCTCCTTACATCTGTACCCAAACTAGACTGTAAACTTAGAGGTTGGAATAGCATTTTGTCATATGGTATATCTGTTAAGTGCCAAATGAATCAGTAGTAATCTTTAAAGCAATTTATGGCTTTGTCTGTGTGGAATTTACAAGTAATCTTTACTAAAAGTAACACTTTTAGTGTTAATAAACGTCAGAAACATTATACATGTTTATCACAAATACAACTATAACAAAAAATCATGAAAAGAGCTTTAGCAAACAGGATGCTTTAAATTTGTGGAGTTTCCAGGTCTACTGTATTTGCACAAACCTAATAGCTTCAACTGAAATCTATGTAGGTATATAAGCACCTTTCCTTTCCACATATGCAACATCAAAGCTTTAAGGAGATATGGAAATGAGCGGGGGGAAAAATTGAAATAGATCTTCCAATATTTGCCTTATTAATACAAAGCTGGAGAAACTGCCTTTCTCCAAATCATGCAGTTTAAAATGAAAACTTTTTTTTTTTTTTACTTCAGTGGGTTTTTTAAAGACTAATTATTTTGTGTGTTTCTGTCACGTGGAATTGGCTCAGGTAGTTTAGACTGGATCATTGGAACGTGACACTGCACTAGCAATTTAGATAAACTTTTAAAATGAATACTGACAGAGGAAGCATTTGTAAATGTGGCATTATAGGCAGATGTTCTGGTTCCGTGTAAAAAGAGCTTCAGGGCAGGACCCACATGGAACA
>NW_008600421.1:0-908 GCF_000691845.1 Merops nubicus
ACTCTGCCTCAGCCGGCTTTTTTTTCAAACACTCGCCACCGCATCGAGGTATTCTCCTCTCGATTAGCCATTACGGTTTTAAAGTTCATTAAGCAGAATATAAAAGGTTTCAAGGTTCAGGAGCTCTTTACATGAAACGTAGCTGCTATCACTTTAAAAACTTCCTTTTCTGGTACAGTTCATTGTCGAGGTATTTTTTTCCCCCAGCCGTATACTAGCTTTGCCTTTTAAAAAGCCCACATAAAAAAATCAGACTTTGACAGATTGAATAACAATTGTAAGTAACAAACTGTTGGACAGAAGGCAACACGTAATTGCCACAGTGCCTTAGTAAAATGGAAACAGCTTTAGGTTAATTTGTTTCTTTTAATATATTGCTACAGTGCAGGCGGCTACTTTATCTGTTAAACGCTATTCTAGTGCAATCGTTAAAACGGCGAAGGCTTTGAATTCAGCCCCTAACTAGACTTCTGGTGCAACACATGGCTTTTATAAAATCACTGGATTACATTGATATCAAAAGAGTAGGGATCTCCTTTTTTACCGAATTTACAGGCACCGAACGTACGTTATTATATTTTCGAGAGTTTACCGCAGAGCGCTTTTTTTATTATTATTTAAAAAAAAAAAAAAAAAAGGAAGAAAAAGAGGAAGGAGAAAGAAAAAAATTTTTTTAAGGCATCCATTGCCCGGTGGGTATTTCACGGCCAATTTCAGCACTAAACACGTGATCTCGCCTTTTATAACAAAGTTTTGTTGGGGGAAATCTAAAGGCCCTTCATAAACCTTATATGCTTATAAAACAGCATATAAAAATTTAACAGCGGCGGTGCGCTAGATTTCAAGCTGCCTTTCCTAAAAGCACTCGGGCGCTGCCTTTATACGTACTGGAGCTGCCGGATTTCTCC
>NW_008600422.1:0-1044 GCF_000691845.1 Merops nubicus
GAGAACACCTCACAGTTGCAGATCTTGTTCTAGACTTTTAACAGATTCCCAACAGCTGCCTGAAAGGCAAACTCTCTGGATGCAAGAAATCCAGGAGGTTGCTGTTACATACTGAAGCCTATTTTGTGCTGGAGATGTTTGGTGAACCAGCTGGGAGAGATGTTGTGTTTGACCTGCTGAGGAACTTATTGAGGATGTGAAAGCCAAGAGCAGCAATCGTGAGACTGGAGTTTACGATCCTGAGAGGAGTGAGCAAACCAAACAGCAGAATTACAACTCGCGGACTTCAGAAGAACATGGAGCAAATCCTCTTAGAAGGTCCTGTATGGGCTTATCAAAAATAAATCATGCCTGACCAACCTCATTGCTTTCTCAGGTGAGGTGACTGTGGACAAGAGAAAGGTGGTGGATCCCTTATAACCTGACTTTAGCACGGCCTTTGACAGTCTCCCCGTCTCCTCATCAGCAGATTGGTGAGATATTGACTGGATTAAGTGAACAAAAAGTCTGATGGAATATTGGCTAGACTGCTGGGCTCAAAGACCAGCAATCAGTAGTTCAGAGTCTATCTGGTGGCCAAAACCCAGAGGGATCTCTCATGGTCACAGTACTGTTTAGTATCTTCATTAATGACCTGGACATTAATTAAGGGTGCCCTCCTAGCAAGTTCATGAACAATACCAAATTGGGAGCAGTAGGTGCATGGTAGGTACAGTGAAGATCTATGAGGTCTATGAGGATGATAGATCCCTGGAATAGGTTGCCCAGACAGGTGGCGGAGGCCCCATCCCTGGGGACATTCAAGATCAGGCTGGATGAAGCTTTAAGTAGCTTGATCTAGTTGGAGATGTCCCTGCTTATTGCAGGGGGGTTGGATTAGATGACCTTTGGAGGTCTCTTCCAGCCCAGATATTCTATGATTCTATAAGGTTGGGGACAGGTTGGAGAAATGGCCTGACAGGAACTACGTGGCATTCAGTACAAGCAAATGCAAAGTCTTGGATCAGGAATAGATCGGGAATGGAATCACCCTATACAACAATA
>NW_008600423.1:0-5204 GCF_000691845.1 Merops nubicus
AGGGCACCCAAGAGGCCTGGGTGCCTCCTCCTTGCAGGCAGCCTGGGGTTGTGCAGCTTCACTGCCTGGTGTCCATCTCCATGTGTAGGGCGTCCCTTCGACCTGCGTTTCCTGGTCAATAACGCGGTGTGCAACATCATCTGCACCACCACCTTTGGGGAGCGCTTCCACTACGGTGACGAGACCTTCAGGAAGCTCCTGCACCTCTTTGAGAACTCCCTGAAGGAAGAAACTGGGCTCCTGCCTCAGGTAGACCAAGAGTGAGATGGGTTCTGCAAGAAGCCGCCCTCTGTTGCTTGAGAGCATTGCGTTCTCCTTCGTTTACTTGATGCATCCCATAATGTCTTCCCCCTCTCTGCTTCTGACAGCTTCTCAACGTGGTGCCCATCTTGTTGCACCTGCCTGGAGTGCCCCAGAAGGTCTTCCGAGAGCAAAAGGCATTCATGGACTTCGTGGATGTGCTCATAGCCAAGCACATGGAGACCCGGGACGCCGACTGCGTCCGAGACTTCACCGATGCTTTTTTAAAGGAAATGGACAAGGTAGGGTGGCACCAAAAGGACCTTTGGGTCTGGGGGCAACTTTTCTGATTTTTTAAGCTTGCTGACAGAAGCTGACTTCCTTCCTAAAGCTGTATAAAACCTCTTTAGAACTGTTTTCCTCTTTTTTGGTCCATGTTGTGTCTTGAGAAGAAAGGTGTTGACTTTTTCATGCTGTAACCTGCTTTATTAACCTCTTTGATTTAAGTGACTGTGTTACCTGCTGATGTTCTTGGTCCCATTTTCTACCTCCACGTTCCCCTCAAAGTCTAGTGACTCCCTTCTTCCCAGCCTACTGCCATTCTGAAGGCATTGAAAAGGCAATGATTGAGAATTCACCAATGTTTTTAAGTCTACACCATCAACATGCAAGATTGTTAGTGTCTCAGTGACTGATCCCCAAAATCAGTTATAAAACTGCAGCACCAGACTGGCTTTTTGGTCATTGCCCAGGCCGTAGCCTGTCTAAGTTAGGACTTGGAAAGACAGCATCTACTTGAGGATCTGTGTCTTTGAATTGTTTGCTAAGAACTAGTTACTCCAGATCAGCTGACAGCGTAAATCGGAGCCTCCCTGACATAAAAGTGAAATAAAACTTTGGTCAGGTCACCCCTATAGGTCCCTTGCCAGAGATCTTTTATTGGAACAACAGTTGAGTCCTAAATGCCTTATTAATCACTAGCCATATTGCAACAGCACCAAAATACACAGAGTAACTTAACAGAGACTAGTCCCTAGGAAAGGGAAGCATAAAGAGGATTAGAAAAGACAAGCAGATGAACTCTTGCAGAGAGCTTGTCATATCTCATATGCTAACAGATCTGAGCTCAATTAGCATTTGGATGAGAGACCAGTTTTGCTGAAATTGGTGTTGCAGGCTCAATAGGCAGCAGTGATACCCTGATTTGTTATTTTTTTTCTCCAGTTGTAAGAAAATAGCAGCAAGAATCTGTACTGCATGGCTACAGATTAGCCCCTCAGAATTCATTCTGCATTTGTCACATCAGTGCAGCCTCCTCTCTGCTGCGTGGGTCTTAGATCTCATCAAACCCCAAAAAACTTGTTCCACCTCCTGTGGACCCTTCAAACACATGAAGTGACAGGGTTGCCAAAACCCACCAGCCGTACATGGGCCGCTGCCTGTGTCATGCTCCCATTGAACCTCTTGGTCAGCAAAAATGGATCTAGTCTTCTCTGGACCAATGTTCTTCTCCCCCAGCAAGTGCCCCAGCTCCAACCACCCCCCGTTTGCTCTCCACAGGGTAAGGAGACCGAGGAGAATGGTTTCAACTACAACAACCTTCGCCTGGTGACCGCAGACTTGTTTGTGGCTGGCTCTGAGACCACCTCCACCACGCTCCGCTGGGCCTTCCTCTACATGCTCCTCTACCCAGAAATACAGAGTAAGGCAGGAGGCAGGCAGAGGTGGGGCACCCTCCCCTCTTCTCCCCTCCTCATGTTTCTGAGAGGGAACCGAGCAGCTTCTCTCCACGGTTGGGGGGTTTTGCAGTGGAGCAGCTTAGGTGGTAGCTGGTCTAGCAGAAGCCAGAGGAAACACTCCCCAGACGTGGCTGTTCTGGGAGGGACCAGTGGCAGGGGGAGGCCCTGATGGAGTTGGAAGGGCAAGTTTGCTTTCACCTTCATTTTGAAGGCTACCTGGGGGCTTGCAGTGGCCAGAGGACCCCTCTTTCCAGCATTTGGAACAGATGCTGATCTGCCTTAGCTCTCTGACACCCAGGTACTCTTCCAGCTGCATGGAGGAGGCGTGACGTAGCACGTCAAGTGACAAGACCACTATTAAAGACACTGCCAGGTGGCTCTAAGGCACTGAGAACCAATGCACCTTCCTCTGGTTTCAGTTCCTTTCTCTAACTCCTTGTCCTGCTCTCCCCGAACGCTCACAGTCTCATGCTGCCACCCCTCCTACAGCTCGTCCCAGCCCCTGCTGTTTACCTGAGGGCACTCTCACACCTCAGCCGTGCTGCTTTCAGGCAAGGTGCAGGCAGAGATTGACAAGGTGATTGGCAGAGAGAGATCCCCCAGCATGACGGACCAGGCGAGCTTGCCTTACACCAACGCCGTGATCCACGAGGTGCAGCGCTACGGGGACGTGGCGCCGGTGGGGCTGCCCCACATGACCTACCGGGACACCGAGCTGCACGGCTTCTTCATCCCCAAGGTAAGGGTGGCCAGGCAGGGCAGCACCCGCCCTCCGTGCCAGCGTGGGGCACGGGGGTGGGTTCTGTGGGAACCCAGCTGCGGTGGCAGCTCGGGGCAGAAGCCTGCTCTCCTCTCAGTGAGCTGTGGCACTCACCGCCAGCGCTGGAAGGAGACAGTGGTGGTGCCCCACAGGCTCCCTGGGGGCACAGGACACCAGCTTACTGCCTTTCCTAAGATGGCAGTAGATAAAACTCACATCTCTGAAGCTGTTCAGATGCCACTGGCGTTCAGTTTGCTGCCGCCCTGGCAGCACTGGTAGCAATGCAGACCAGGGATTTGGGTTTTTTTTTAAGCCTTGTGATATCTCCACTAGCTTAGACCACTGGCACGTGAAACAGGAGACTCTGCTATCTCCCGTGGCCCCTGTGAGAGCTGGGCTTTGAAGTCTGTCAGCCAGCTTTTCCTCCCAGCCCAGGAGGAGCTGAGAAGTGGAAGCTGTTTCCAGTGTGTAACCATGAAACTGGCATTGGCATGCAGTGTGGCCTTTGTAGGGGTACAAACTGCAAGAGTTCATGTGCCTCAGAGCACAGGGCAGGCACCGTGTGTCCTTGGAAGCGTGCCCTGCTTTAATTCTGTTTTAAATAGAACCCAGAGGAGGAGATCGGTGCCTTACTCTGAATGATGGTTGCTAATTGATGGGAGATACAGGCTAAAGAGGGACCTGGTGTGCCAAGACAGTGTTGCTGTTCTCACACAAGCTGTTTCCTCTCGTGGGGGAGTGCAGGGGACAACAGTCATTACCAACTTGTCTTCCGTGCTGAAGGACGAGACAGTCTGGGAGAAGCCAAACGAGTTTTACCCCCAACACTTCCTGGATGCAGATGGGCAGTTTGTGAAACCAGAGGCCTTCCTGCCCTTCTCAGCAGGTAAATCTGAGGGGAGGACCCAGCTGCAAGTCAGAGGCACAGCAGGAGGGGTGAGCTGCTCCATGCAGGGATTCCAGAGAGGTTTTCATGTCCTCTTTCACAGACTCTTTTGACTCCTTCCCTTGCAGGTCGCCGTGTCTGCCTGGGGGAACAGCTGGCCAGGATGGAGCTCTTTCTTTTCTTTACCACTCTCATGCAGAATTTCACCTTCGAGCTCCCCGAGGGCCAGCCCAGGCCACATGAGGACGGTCACTTTGCCCTCACCAACTCCCCACACCCCTACCTGGTGCGAGCTGTCCCGCGGTAGGCACACGCCACTCCCACCAGCCACCACCAGCACAAACTCTGTCAGAAAGGTTGCAGGTCTAGGCAGGTTCATGCCACCTCCCACTGAAGACTTCTCAAGTAGGTGTCCCCCAGCTGTGTAAAGAAAGGATCTGGCCCAATGTATAGTTTAGCTTAATTCCAGTCCTGGCTCTTGAATCAAGCACATGATGAGTGATGATCCCCTTTGCAGGTACGTACGTGCCTTATCAGCCAGCTCTGCTGTACTTTGGGCTCTCACCAGCTCCACAAACAGTTCACTGAGTACGTAGCTGCTGAAAGATTGATTAGTCCTGAATGAGTTTGCTGAACTACAAGGGTATCCTGGGTAAAAAATAACCCTGGGGTCTTGCCAATTCTAGGAGCACAAAAACTTGGAAAAATCTGTCAGGTTTCCTGGCCCGCTCTCTCTGTCCCTGTTAGCCCCACTGTAGCCCCACCCAGGCACATTGTGGGGCCACCCCACAGCAGCGCGTCCCTGGGCAGGAAGCCCAGCTCTGGCTCTGCTCCTGCAAGTGTTTGCTGACTTGGCAGGAGCTGCTGGTGAGCAGGACAAGAGCTTCTGCTCCAACAACAGGAGGAGAGAGTTACAGAGCAGCGCCCCTGAAGAATCTTACCATCCAGCACGTACATAATCCCTTCATTCCTGGTTATTGCCTACTCCATTCTATTGTACACATTACATTGTCTTCATTTATAGACCCCCAAATTGTTTTATTCCTGACAACATTTGTGTCCCGCTATAAATACCAAGGAGGAGTACAGAAATAACCCACATGGTGTTTCAGCCACAGAAGCAGGTCATCTGTGAAACAGAGAAAGTCCTATAAATACATTTCAAGAGAATTCCTGGTGTTCAGAGTTAATCTCTTGTTTAATTAGGTCCTGAAAACAGGGGTTTTTTTCGGCATTACATAAAATCAGCTGGAATCACAAAGAGCTGGTGTTGGACTGGTTGAAACTGTAGAGCTGTAGATTTCAGAGCTCCCTTTCTCTTATGCATGCAATATTCCTGACATTGCTTTGCAAGGTGTTGAGTATGTTGATGTTGATTTGTAGCTGCCTTTTACCACATGGCTGAAAAGGCAACAGCATAAAGGAGCTTCTCCCCACAACCCTGACTGAAAAATCTCTCTGCAACTGATCCCATGTGTGTGCACACATCCATATCCCAATAGTCATTTTGGAAGCTAAGAAAGCTATTGAATGATGCAAATACTAATTAATCCCATTTTAAAAAATATTTTTACTTCAG
>NW_008600423.1:5227-5522 GCF_000691845.1 Merops nubicus
ATCTGCAAAATAATCTGAAATAATAAAAGTGATGTGAAAAGCCCTCTTTCTCTCCTTTCCTCCGTGCGGGTGTCTCCCCGTCCCGCCCCACAGCAGCCTCGGGCACTCGGGTGACATTTCCCTCCTCACACCCACTCAGGGGCGTTTTACCGGGCGGGTTTCACCGAGCGCAGCGCCCCCGGCAGCTCCGGCACCGCACCGCCCCTCGCACCGGCCGGTGATCGACGTTTCTCTCGGCCAATCCGATGAGAGGCCGCCGGCCACCGGCCAATTGCTGGGCGCGAAGGGCCGGAGT